>NC_087217.1:31127200-31152200 GCF_015104395.2 Macrobrachium nipponense | reverse complement strand
TCGGACAGAATAGGAGAAAACAAACAAAGAAATATATATCATAGGCAGTCAAAACTCAACCCAAGGTCTAAGATACTAACAACTCAAAGTCTCCTACCATAATGCCACCAAACTGCAGAAGCACAGGACAAGGAGTAAGTGCATAGTCAGTCCGTCTGTACTAAAGTCAGGTGACCGACCAGGTGACCAGTCAGACGAATTGTGGACAGCAAGGCTGCACCCTGAAGACTATCAAGCACTATTCTTTCCCTAAAGGATGAGTGTCTGGACTGTCTGGGCGATTCAAAGCTAAGCAAACCTTGGGGGTGTATCAACGCAACCCGACGTCGCCAGCAACGAATCGCTCATGAGGCAACTCCTAACTCAATGCTTTCTGGTGCCAAGAGAAAGGTCGCGGAGCAAAAAGGCGATTGCAGTCCCGAAGGACGAATGCCTGACAGTCCAACCTGGTCTCATGTTACACGATCATCGGGGGTGTATCAACGCAACCGACTTCGTCAACAAGAAACTCAGGGCTACTAAATGTCGCCTGATCTCACACGAGCGTCTGACTCCGAGAAAACAGGTGAGACAAAAAGTAGATGGTGAGCGAGTCACCAGATGACAGCAGATGATCCATCGACTAATTCCCTGTCCAGGACAGTGGAAGAAGCAGGAGTCGTCAGGACAAGCGAACCAGTGGCTAGTCCTAGGTCAGCATCGACTCTGGGAGAAGCGTAGTCGCCAGTGCCGACAACCCAGTGGCTGGAACCATTTCACACTGACAATGGAAGCAGCATGAGTTGCCAAGCAGTCAGTCCTTGTCATCAACAACACCTAAATACCAAACTGCCTAATTCCCATTATATCTACGTCAAAAACTGCCATGGGTTATAATACAAAAACAAAAAATATATACAACAAAACAAAAATTAATGAATAATATACAGGTAGCAACCAAACGTAAAACAGGAAGACTACCTAATTCTCCTGTCTGACGACCTGTCCTGCCATCACCAACGGGCCCAAAGAACGAAGGTCGCCTAGAACTAGAGAAATATCCCTCAAGTAAAAAGAGGCAAAAACAGAATTAGAACGCTAAATCGCCGCCTCAAGCACCTTGGCGACTGAGACGTTCTTCATAAAAGCTACTGATGTAGCAACTGCTCTAATACTGTGTGCTCTCGGCGTCTGGTCTTCCCCAGCAGCCGAACCACCAGTTTTAACGATCAGATCTCTGAGAAAAAAGGATACACCATTCTTTGAAATAGGTCTCTTGACATTTCGGGGTGAAACAAACAGATGACGGGGACGACCCTGAATGTCCTTCGTGCGGCGTAAATAACATGAGAGCGCCCTAACAGGGCAAAGAACTAATTCCTCATTTAAATTACCAACAAAGTCGACCAGCGACTTCAGTACGAAAGACCTGGGAATGGGATTATCAGACGATTCAGTCTTTGCAACAAATTCAGGAAGGTATGACAAAATCATGTCTTGTCCAGATCTGGCAACCAGAAAAGAGAGTGCTTGCAGTTCACCCACCCTCTTGGCTGTAGCCAGTGAGACAAGGAAGAGTGTCTTAGAAGAGAGGTCCCTAAATTTGGCAGAATTCAGAGGCTCAAACGGAGGGAACCTTAAGGCTTGAAGGACTTTGTTAACGTCCCATGTCGGAGGCGAACACTGCGGCCTGGGTCGAGATAGGGAAAAAGATCGAAGTAAATCTCTAATGACATAAGATGAAGAGATCTCAGGGAGCCTTGGCTCCTTAAAAGCATAGGAAAGCATAGACCTATAACCCTTAATGCACGAAGGTGACAGGGCCCTGTCATGGATGTAAATGAACTAAAAACTCCGCTACTTTCGGTAAGGAAGGTCTAGAAATTGAATGTCCTTGAGACTTAC
Organism: Macrobrachium nipponense; assembly: GCF_015104395.2. Classification (NCBI taxonomy): domain Eukaryota; kingdom Metazoa; phylum Arthropoda; class Malacostraca; order Decapoda; family Palaemonidae; genus Macrobrachium; species Macrobrachium nipponense. Next base: position 31,150,316 of record NC_087217.1, on the reverse strand, counting down.
ACCAACGTCTGTCAAACCGACCATTTAGCCTGATAATTTACTCTGGTTGATTGCCGTCTGGCAAGAGCCAACTGTCGCGCCACTCTGGAGGAGAACCCTTCGTGCTTGGAGAACCTCCTGACAGTCTCCAGGCATGAAGATGAAGCATGTGGAGCATCTGATGGAACCGATGAAAATGGTGTTGTTTGAGAAGATCTGGTCTCTCTGGCAGGCGAATGGGGGGTTCCACCAGTGCTTCCAGAAGGTCGGGAAACCACTCCTTCTGTGGCCAGAAGGGGGCGATCAAGGTGAGATCCAGACGCTTAGTTGCCCTCACTTTGTTGAGGACTGACCTCACCAGAGAGAACGGAGGAAAAGCATAGGCTTGAAGTCCCTCCCAGTCCTGCAAAAGAGAGTCTGTCCCGGCACTCTGAGGAGTCTGGTAAGGGGCGAAGAATATCTGGCACCGAAAATTCAGTGGGGTGGCAAACAGATCGACTGTGACAGGCCATTTCTTCCTGAGGCTGTCGAAGACTTCCTGGCAAAGTGTCCACTCCGACCCTTGAACTTCGTTCGGTCTCGACAAGGCGTCTGCTAAGACGTTGTGATGGCCCAGGATAAACTGAGGGACCAACGTAATCCCCCTGTCTTCTGCCCAACACAGGATTGATCGGGCTTCTTGACTGAGAAGATCCGACTGTGTGCCGCCTTGGTTTCTCAAGTACGAGACTGCTGTGGTGTTGTCGACAAAGATCGCGACAACAGACTCCAACAGTTGTTCCTGAAATGAAAGAAGGCCTAGGTACACTGCCCTCAGTTCCCTCCAATTTATTGACATGATCCTCTCCTCCTCTAACCAAAGGCCCGAAGCGGCTTCGGAGCCCAGGTGTGCGCCCCAGCCTTGATCCGAGGCGTCTGACCAAAACATTAGGTCCGGAGGAACCGAAAGAAGAGATGTCCCTGACTTGAGGCGGTGAACTTGCATCCACCAACGGAGATCCTTCCGACATTGTGGAGAAGAGGCGACTATCGTGTCCTCGGACAAGAAATCCCATGACTGGCGAAGTGTCGACTGAAGGGACCTCATTCTGAGACGACCTCCGGGAACCAGTTGGATGAGGGATGACAAATGGCCCAGGAGAGACCTCCAAAGAAAAACTGGCTGCGTTATGGAGGACAAAAATTCTTCGATCAGACTAATCTGGGAATTCAAAACAATCCCCAGATAAGTCATGATCTGGCAAGGGATTAGACTGGACTTGTTGAAGTTGACACGAATGCCCAACTCGACACAGAGACAGAACTATCTCCCTCGACCGGAGACATTTCTCTAGAGATTCCGCCTGGACTAGCCAATCGTCCAGATACCGAAGCATCCTTACATTTAACTGATGCAGAATAGCTGAAACAGGAGCCATCACCCGAGAAAAGACCTGTGGAGCAGTGGTGAGGCCGAAACAAAGGGTCTTGAACTGGAAAACTCCCGAGTCCGTGAAAAACCGAAGGTAAGGTCTGCTTCTTGGATGGATGGGGATTTGCAGATAAGCATCCTGCAGATCGATGGAAATCATCCAGTCCCCCTCCTGACGGATGAAAGAACAGTCTGGACCGTGTCTCCAATCCTGAACTTGGACTTTAGAATGAACTTGTTCAAAACCGAAAGATCTATGATGGGGCGCCAGGCACCCGAGGCCTTTAGAACTACAAACATCCGAGAGTAAAACCCGGGAGAAGGAGGAGCTCCCTCTATGGCATCTTTCTCCAAGAGGGCCGAAAGCTCCTTCTCCAAGGCTTGACCCCTGATTGAGTGAGGGGAATAACTGCTGAACTCGAGAGGACGATTGGAAAGTGGAGGTCTGGAAACAAAAGGGATCTCGTAACCTTCCTTCAGGACCTCCACCACCCAAGCATCCACCGCTCTCCCCTGCCAAGCTGACCAATGGCGGGAGAGACAAGCTCCTACTCTGTCGGTCCAGGCAGAGGTGATGACTCCTACTTCCGAAAATTCTTACGCAGAGACAAGGAAGAAGAAGAAGAAGAAGAAGAAGAAGAAGAAGAAGAAGAAGAAGAAGAAGAAGAAGAAGGTCCTCCTGGAGGTTGAGCTCTTTCTCTGCCCTTAGAGCCACGCCAAGAACCTCTCCCGCGTTTCAAAGGGTGAGCACCAGAGGATGAAGTAGAGGCACCAGCAACCTGAGATGTACTCTGGAAAAAAGAGCCAGGAGGAGGTTGTTGGGCTGGAGCAGAGGGTACAGATCTGGTCCTAAACTTACGCTTACTCCTTGAAGGAACGGGAGGAAGACCAGAGGAAAAAGCTCTTGATAAGGCCCAGTGAGCTTGGGAAGAGGCATCACCTTGATGTTCCTTCAAAACCTCAGAAAGCACAGAAATATCGAAAAGGAAATCGCCAAAAGGAGAAGAGGACAACAGACGGGTTCTCTGAATCTCCGATACAGAGGAGGGTAACTGCGACAAATACAGGTTACGCCTTAGAGAAACAAGAAAGGCCTGCATTGAAGCAGCAAGCTTGTTCTGATGTACAGAAGCGATTGAAATGGATGAGCAGAATTTCTCAAAAAGAGGAGCATCAGGAGGAACAAACCCGGAGTCCTTGATATACATTAAAAGCCCTCCGAGGACCCACATATTGAAGGATTGAGCTTCTTGTAAGGAGCTCATAACAGACTCCATAGCAATAAAATCTTCAATTGAGACAGAAACCAAAGCCTTAGAAGGCAAGGGTTGACTTGAAAGTCGGACAAAAATCAGGATTTGGCTTGGGGGGTCGAGAGAATGAAGATTCATCCGCCACCTGGTAAACTCTTCTCCGGTGTCGTAGAAGAAAGAGAGCTTCCTCTTCCCTTCCCCGATCACCTTCGAAAGTTTAGCGGCAACGTCCGCCCTCACTCTCGCGAACCTCTGGGCAAAGGGAAAACGTAAAAATTCCCGTGACCGGGAAGGACCGTCAAGAAAAATCCCTTCTGTAATACAACGAGGCGGAGGCTGCTTCTGCTCTTTAGGCCTCGCCTGAGGAAGAAAACTCAAAATTAAATCAAAAAGTTTCTTGAATTCTACATCATGACATCCATTCGAGGAAACATCAATATCACACGAATCCGCGTCATCATCATCATCATCGTCAGATCCTAACTTAGAAACTTCCCCTGAAGTAAGATCCTGATGACTAGCTATCTTAGGCCTGACACTAATATCCCTCCCCCTTCTCCTAAATAAGCGCCCTTTGGCACTGTTACGGGACTAACAGGGGACACGTTGGGTAAAGATTCGTTAGGCACCTGCCGGACCGGATCCCCCCTAGGCCTTCGCCACGACGGGGTTCACAAGCCGGGGTATCTGTCGCACTGTTACCCATGGTGCTGTCGACAGGTACCTGACAAGGAGCTGAAAATGAATCTAAAAGAGTGTTAGACATTCTAGTAAAGGCTTCTTGAAAATTCTCTGACAGATTGTTAAACTTAGCTGAAATATCTCTATCTAGACTAAGTTGTAATTTCTTAAAATTCTGTTTCCAGGTAGTTTCCATTGCCAAAATCTTTGAATCTACATCAGAAATAACTTCACTAATTACCGGTTGTACAGGGGGCAAAGCATCAATTAATTCGGAATTGGAGTCGTACGATACCGAAACCGAAGAGCCAGAACCATGAGCGCACAAGTCAAAGAATTCGTTAGATACAGTTTTAGCAATCTATTTCTTTTTCTCCTTAACCGATCTTTTACGCTGCAAGATTGTTTGGCGTTTCATATAAGCAGTCATATCCTCGTCAGACCAGGGCTTACATACGTCACAACGAGAAGTCAAGTCACAAACCTGTCCACGACAAGAGCTACAAATGTCATGGGGTTCATACTCCCTGCTACTCATCCTTGTCCCACAAACCGGGCAGTTCCTGATGTTGCTGGCAGAAGGAAGCATCGTAATTTCTTGGCAATCCATTGTAGAATTGGACAGGTCAGTAGTTCCGGGTCGCGCAAAAGTTCGTAATTTAAGATAAGAACCACAACAGAAATCAAAGTTAATTCACTATTTCGTGATGTAATGCGTGAGTGGTAATTCACATAAAGTCTCATTTAACAAATAATGAAAGCTTTAAAGGCACAAAAATGTTTAAGGAAATTTATAAAGAGCGGCCGTGATGTAAACAACACGGGCGCTCGTTAACAACTGATTTGAGGGAAGGTTTTTGTATCTGTCAACGACAGTGTTGCCAACTGGCGGACAGAATAGGAGGTAACAGGGTTGCCAATGTGGTAAATTTTGGTGCGGTTTTTGGGGATTTAGGGCTAGATAAATTATATTTAGGTAATGTTTATTAATATGAATGGTTATTATACTGTTTGGTGGTTTCATTAGTTGAAGAGAGATACTAATGACAATTTATGGCTTACTGTGTGCTAGGAAAAATGATTGTTTGGCGCTCGTTCGATACTCGTAAGAATGTAAACAATCGATTGGATGGTTTGTTTTTTCTTTGTTTGTGTATTATAGTTAATGATTAATTAATAATTATTTGAAATGAGTACATACTGATTATTTATACATTTTATTGGCATATTCTAAGCTTTTAGCTCTTAGGTTTAGATGTCAGAATCATAGACTAGGCTACAGTAGCAACCGCTAACATAGGCTAAGGGACATATGCTAAAGTCCTAATATATGCAGTAAAAATGGGGTTGAACATTACATGCAGTTGAATATTACTCAAGTATGTACAGTATTTTGCCTTTTTGGAGTCATATTTCTTCCGTCGTAACCCTAGAACATGTGTTTTAGGCCTGGAAATATAATTTTTTATGGGGTGTTTTTGGAGGGCTTGGAACGGATTAGCCATTTTACATGTAAATGTGCTTCCAAGATACGAAAAACTCTTGATACGAAGGCCGTCTCGGAACGGATTAATTTCGTATCTCGAGGTACCACTGTATATATATAGAATAGATATTATAATAATATATATATAGATATATATAGATATAGTTATATATATATAATATAATATATATAGATTATATTATAATATTATCATATATTATATTTTTATAATATATATCTATATATATATAATATATATATTATATATATATATTATATATATATATATATATATATATATACACACACACATATATACATACAAACATATTATATACATATATAGATATATATATATATATATATATATATATATATATATATATATATATATATTAGTGAAAAGTGCTTCAACACACACACATTATATATATATATATATAATATATATATATATATATATATATATATATATATATATATATATATATATATATATATATATATATATATATATTTTATATACAAAGTTTGGAATGTGATAAATCCAAATATAAAAGCGAGTCATGAAGGAAAAGTAAACAACAGTCCTGCCGTCTCTGGTCAGCCTGACATCTTTTCTATTTGTGAGCCTGGTCCTGATCCAGTGCCCGAGATAGAAATTCCTGCCGCATCCTGCCAGCCTTTTACCATTTTACCGCCTACCTCCTCCCTTTTGGAAGAGGTAAGCCCACCAGTTAACCCCGGACTTGCTTCCGAGGGTGATTCAACGGAGGTTTCCTTAACCTCCCCACGTCAAATCACTGCCAGATAGGACTCTTCACCCGTGACAGAGCACACTGCTAGCCTTGGTGACTCCACAGATTCACAACCTGTGGGGGCATCTCGGCCTTATCATCCAGTGCCACGGAAGGAGTTCTGGAACATGTTCTGCCGAGACTGTGGCCGCAAGGGTCACATGTCTGCCAACTACGGAGGGTGCGCGAATTACAATATTCCCGCCATCGCAATGGCAGTTACAAATTCCTCCTCACTAGGACCCCCAGCTAAGGGCTCTATAACTGTCGCACCCCTCCAAAGTCATTATCCGCCAAGCCACGTCAGAGCCTACAACGACTCTGGCGCTCAAATCTCCCTGATACGGGAAGACCGAATCCCCTGAGGGGCTAACGTCGATAGACGTCAATTAATCACCATCGAAGGTATCAACCACATCAAGCTGATCCTTCCGACCGTACAATTGAGGGTCACCAGACCTAATTTCTCCAAAGTATGTACTCTTGCAGTTGCAAGCTACATCCCAGGAGGTTACGACCTCCTCCTAGGGCAAGACATGAAGTCTCCCTCACCTTTCAAAAAGCCTAGGGGTCCTAACCCCACGTCAAGTCACTCCAAAGCAAGGAGTCATCAAAATTCTACATCCTCCAGGAAGTACGTCCACCAACAGTCTCCCCCGTTACCAAGGAGGGAGATTGATCATTCACAGTTCCGTTGCAAAACCTGCAACGTACTAGGGCACTCCACGAATTGGCCTAGGTGCCCTAGTAGACTACCAGCAGCGGACACTGTCCATGTTCCACAAGGCTTAGCCTTCAACAAGAGACAGGAGCCTCTGTCTCCCACTACCAAGGGCCCGCTGAGAGGTATTGCACCTCCGGTACCCGTCACAGGTCCAGTCGACCTCAACTCTCTGCCAGTGCCACTTGGCAGCACTGAGCAGTGCCAAGCTCCGTCCAGCCTGGACGTAGAGCCACCACCGAACTTGACCTCTGCGCCTGGCCCTGAGCTAGCGCCGGAGCCTAACCTAATCAGGGATCCTCCTACAGGAGATCCTCCAACAGGCATGGAGCTTACCGCAGCCCATGGCCAATCTCCAGCCCATCATTCTTCTTCACCCTTATCACTGTCGCCCGAGGATGAACCTCAGACAGACCCAACATTCTCACCTCCTCTGGACGACCAGGAACTGCCCGACCAGGAGTCAGCCTGGAGTCTTACCCTTACGACGGCTGTCGCAGCAGCCGAAGTTAGGGCCTCCCCTGCAGTAGGTTCCACCTCTACGACGGTTGCTGCAGATACCAAACTGACCACACTGGTTGTTAATTCCACATCTGCCAGGCACTCTATAGAAAGATTGTGAACATTATACCACAATGAAAGCAGATTTAGTTTAAAGTTACAATGTTTTTCAGCCCTGGCTTTCCTTCCATGTCATGATGTTGTTACAGGCTTTGAAGAACTATCAGAAGATGAATTTCTTTCCCATTTTGAATTAACATACTTGGTGTTATGAGAGGAAGAGGTAACAATAGGAGAGGGCCAACACCGTTATTTCCAATTCTTATGAGGAATATTCATTAAAGAGAGGAGCTTTGCTTGTTATGGATGTAGGTACTATCAACAACAGCCCTGAAGGATTCAACAACAATTTTTTTTATAAATATTGCACAATCTTATCAAAATAAGATCTGGAAATGTATTACATTTTTGAAGGAGGGGGAAATTTTAGTGCAAACAAAAATAATACAATTTGAATGAGGAGAGGAGATTCGTAATCCAAAGAAGTACAAAAATATCAATCATAAAACTGAAGACAGCTGGTGAGCTATGTAACGCAGATGATAAAATCACATTTCACCGATCTGTTGCTTATATCTCCATTCAATTTGAATGAAAAGAATGTGTTCTTATTTGTAAAATATCCATTTTGTTTCATTATAATGACATTTTTGCATTTTTAGTCAATAAAACCTCATGCATTTTATTTTTTATAAACAAAATGTCCATGAATAAAACTTTTAATTTTAAATCTTAAGGCTTCCATTTAATAAAACCCAATTGTTTTTTTGTTTTTTTTATTCTAAAGCACTATCAGGGTTTCATCACTTAGGTTGGGCTTCAAATAACAAAATAAGCACTTATAAAAAGAGAAATGGTAGTTTTGGTCCAAATGAGCAATCATATGAAAAGAGGAATCACTTTTTCTTTTCAGACTGAAATTGTCTTCAGGTAGGTTAGATTTTCTGAGCTCAATCTTTTAATTTGCCAATGGCAATATTCCTCACTGGCAATTTTCTCAAAGGCAGTTTTCCCCACTGGCTATTTTCCACCTGGTAATCTTTCGGCTGGAAATTTTCCTAAAACAGCCATGTAATTACTTGGTAAGTTACTTATATAAAACATCACATTAATCTGTAACCATGTCATATGCAAGTAGAAGACTTAAATAATAGGCCAAGGAACTCACCTTTACAGCATAGCCAGTTGCATCCATGGCTTCATCACCAATGAAAAAGTCTAAATCCTCTACACCCTTGCATAACCGTCTTTGGGACTGTTCTCCTACTTTAGCCGTTTCCTTAATAGCCACAGCAGACGGAATAATCATCTGGGGCTCATGGTTACCAGCAAAACCCAACTTTGTGTACCTGAAAACAAAATACATAATGCATTATATATTTGCACTCGAATATATTTACACAAAGGGATACACTGTCTGACAATATGAAAACATGATTCATCCATTAGTCATCAAGTTTAATTCTAGTGGCAATGCCAAATGCACAAATAATAAAATCTTTCCCTGATCAGATTTTTCTCCACTGTAATACTATATATATAATTACAGTTTTTACTAGATATATATCCTTCATCAGTCTCAATTCCTATGGGAAAAATGGAATATGATCTCCCACAGGGAGGGAGGGACAAATTAAATTCTGTTATCTCTCATCAGATACAGCATTGACAGGTTCTGAGCTTACACCATAAATCTAAGGAATGAACCAGACAGTGTCAAGTTACATTGAAAAGCCATAGTAACTTGACAACATAAATCTTCAAGACTAGAGGTAACAAAAAGACACTCGAGTGTGAGATCTCAGTCCAAGACCTAAACCATAGGCTCATACTGAGCTTGAGTTAAGCTGTGGAGGATGAGTCACATCCCAATTTGGAGGCCTATGGTCCTGTGATGAGCAAGACTGTTCAAAGCTCCTCACAAGCATAACAAATCTGCCAAGGAGGAGAAGCCTATGCCCTTCAGTCAGAATACTGATTGAAGGCAGTGAAACAACCTTTCACTGTAGTAATTGAAAGGAGGTTGCCTCAATGAAGGTAGATCCGGGAGTCCACAATCCAATGAAAAATTTGTCCAACTGGAGAGACCCCTCCCAGGACACCAATCACAGATGATGACAACTTTTCCTATAGCTGCTGGATAAGCTCCAACCATGAAGGTTGAGGATCTGTACCAGAATTTGTAGGTAATGGAAGAGTGGATCACAAGAGTATCTTTCACTGTACCTCAACCAAGAGACCCAGCAGATCAAGAAACCATATGGCACAGGACCAACAACGAGCTATCAGGGTCATTTTGAGACCAAGTAATCAAAGTTCAGTTAATCGTTCAGCAAATCAGACATAAATGTACAGCTTGTCTCAGATGAGCTGGAAGGTGTACTCCAAAGCTGCATAGATATCTGGAACAAGAGAGAAGGCTACCACAGCTTTATGTTTAGTTGTGTGGCTAACAGGTCAATCACCAGTGCTCCCCAATGCTTGAAAAGCCTCTGCCATGAAAGGATGATGGAACCTTCCTGTCTCTTAAAACATTTTCCTGGCAGCTAAGTCAGTCTACCAAAACATTCCTCCTTCCCAGAATATATTTGGTTGACAGCTCAGTGGCTTGGCAAACCACTCATGTGTATACTGCTTCACCAACTAACAAAGGTGAAGCAAAATGTTCCCCACGTTTCCCTGGTCACTCTAGTCAAGTAGTCACTCATCAACACTACGAAGTGACCCATCACACAATCCTGAAATGCCTGCAGACTTGGTAGGATTACATACTTATGATTCCATGATGTTATAAAGATGAGGTTTGTTCACACAAAGCTCACCACAATATTTGCTTTCATAATGCAGCAACCTTCTGCTGCATGCAGACAATCCAGGGATTAAACATACATCAAATAAGACATCCAGTGAAAGAGTGGAAGAAAAAATCAAATTAAAGACTCCCATGTGAATCTGTTGAGTTTAAATTTGACCCCAAAGACTTTCATAATGTTTATTGAATATTTTATGAATGAACAAAGTTCCATGGAAAGATACGTAATTAAGTTTGTAATAGTTTTATTTCATTTCAAAGTTGATAAATATAGCCCTAATATTTTTTTCTATTTCATTAAAAGGGGTTAATTCTGATTTGTTTCATTTTAAGATTGACTTTCTGACATTTTGCAATGAATGAAAATATGTTATTGTCATGATACAATAAAGTTTTGTGCATACTTACCTGGCAGATATATACTTAGCTATAGACTCCGTCGTCCCCGATAGAAATTCGAATTTCGCGGCACTCTCTACATGTAGGTCAGGTGATCTACCGCCCCGCCGCTAGTGGCGGGAATAGGAATCATTCCCGTTTTCTAAGACAGATTTTCTCTTCCGCCTGTCTCCTGAGGGGAGGTCGGGTGGGCCATTAACCGTATATATCTGCCAGGTAAGTATGCACAAAACTTTATTGTATCATGACAATAACATTTTTATGCATTCAACTTACCTGTCAGATATATACTTAGCTGATTGGCACCTTTGGCGGAGGGTAAGAGACAGCTAATTTACTGAAATAGACAGGAAACAACATATGTTGTAGGTAATAAAAATAAAAAATGACAATTTGTCGAAAATTGCATTTTTCCTAACTATACAACCTGAGGTCCTTTTACAATAGGAAGTAGCTAAGCGGCAGCTGGAACGGTCGTAAGCTTCGAACAAGGGGAGAACGGTAGTTAACTGCTTGTCCGATCGTCGCGCGCCGCGCGACTGGGAGGTAAACAAATCACTTTTGCTTTTGGCCCATGCAAAATACGCAGAGTGAGGGGTGGCATGAGGAGGGACTTTATGTTAAAGGACCTCAGGTTTGTATAGTTAGGAAAAATGCAATTTTCGACAAATTGTCATTTGTTCCGATACGTAATACAAACCCTCGGTCCTTTAACAATAGGAAGACTCATTCTTGGTGGGAGGAATCTGAGTCTTTTGATGAACAGACTGGTGTTCGTCCATCCCTGGAATGCCTCCCTGGTCGTAAGAGCGAGGGAGGGATCCAAGCCTCTGTCCGATTGATCGGGGTGTGCACCGCAGGATCAATGGTCAGACCTCTGGGCGGAGTAGTACTAAGAGAGAGGCAAGCGTATCTCTTCGTACCAGCAAGCAAGAACTTGTTCCTGTTTGCAAGAGGCAACATAAAGTATGGGTTGTCTCAAGCTGGCATCCACTTCCTCCCCCTTGTTGGAGGAAGTGGTGGATATACGCTCCTATCCCTAGTGAAAGGGATAGGATGGGGCTCTGTTGAGTAGCTCACCTGCATCTTGTCCTTATCCAGCAGGGTGACGACCGTGTCCCTCTAACCACAGGTAGAGGGGAAGAAAAGATGGGAAGGAGGAGCCAGTCACACTCTCATTCACCATCCATTTCTTACGGTCACACTAGGACTCGATGCTGTTCAGCCTGCGAGGGTCTGGGTTCGCTACACAACGTGTTGAGCAGCCACCACGGGTCCCAAGGAAAAAGATCCAAGGACCTGTGGGCAATATCCCGAAGGTAGAAGGAAGGGCATGTGGTCTGGTTGGACCAGACCCCTGCCTTCAGTACCTGCGCCAAGGAGAAGTTCTTGTGGACAAGGCAGCATCTCCTTCGCATCGAAGGCGGTGAAGTCCATTAGGGAGGGGATTGTGAACGACTCGAACCAATCGTCAGGGACGAAAGGGGTTCTGAGTCTTCGCTACGAAGTTCGGTACAAAATCGAGCGTCACGGATCCCCATCCCCTGGGTGCCTGACTTCGCAGGAGAAGTCATGCAGTTCCTCAGAGGAAAAGAAGGAAATAGTCGCATGACCTATCCCTCTTCTCTACTTCGGTGATGTCCATTACCCATACTGGTCTGTCCGTTAGCAACGAAGTCTCTCGCATCCTCCTATCCCCATGCAGCGAAGTTCTCGGTAGTGGATAGGACACCGACACTCCATGGTGGGTGTCAATGGTATGGGTACTGTGACAAGCTATTAAAACGAAGTAATGGTTGCTGTGTAACAACCGAACTAAGTCAACAGCGTAATTCGTACTGACTCGGGCGCTCTGACAGCTGCCGACTGACTGCGTTTCGGTAGGAGGCAAGTTGTCAAAGCATCCGAGTAAGTCACGTGACCTTCGCCTTTAAAGGGTTATGCCGAGAGCCAAACAAATGATGTTTTGTTTGTCACCAATGCCGGACAGCGAGGTGATGATTCTTTAAGGCATGTACCCAACAGGCGAAAGTCAATTGCCTTCTAGAGACCGAGGTCCCTGAAGGCAAAACATCTCATGTTTGTTGAATCTCAGCTAAGGAGAAACAACACTATGTACCGTTGAAGACGAAGGTAGATATTGATGCAACCTACGTCTTCACATATGAATCGAGAGAAGGATCTCAGATTCATAACCTGTGCTTACAAATGACTGAAAACGCTACCGCTATTTCAATTGCTGTCCGGTGAGAAGTCGTAGTTGCAATGAAAGCGGGGCGTTCTTCGGTAATGAAAACACAGGTGAAAGCCGCCTGAAGAACTGCTTCTCATGGCTGAACATTTGGAGGTAGAGCTGTCAGGTCGGAGAGTAGGCGATGTCTTCTGACACATCTCGTAATTCGGGTTGAACAATGAACAATTGTACACCTACGAATAGAGATATTTTGAAGACACTCAGATGTCTGCAAAATCATTCGCATTATCGCAGTGCGATGCAGCGGGAGACTTGTACAGACTTCTGTTACCGTGCGGTAAACAGAAAGATGAAAGTCCAAGAGATATCTCTGTTGAAAATTCTCGCAATGTCGAAGGCGATGGAATCCAGCGGTTCACCGACAGTAGATGGTCCTTCATTATTGCGAGAATCCCCGTTAATCAGAGACCTAAGTCCATGATTGTTAGGCAGAGATACGGTTCGGTAGTCAATCAAGCAGGGGAGAGAGGAGACATACATGACCGTGAATCTCGGAGGCCCAGCTGATACTGAGCTGCTATGAGGCAGTTCAATACGCAGTGGTTGAGCCTGCTGACTCGTCATCCTGAGTTGCCAGGTAATCCATTATTCCACGAAGGAATGCGTTCGGCTAGAACTACCGAGCATAAAAGATATGCTCGGGCAATTATATTTAGGCGAAACGAATTTCGGTAAATATAAAAAGTTGAAATGGTGTTGTCGTGACAAAACCATAAGTATATAAAATTGAAACTGAAAAACTCCTGGGAGGTTGCAGGCAACCCGAGTTGCAGTTTCAATTAGAATACTTCTCGTCTAGTCGCAATCGTAGAATAACTAGGATAATGCGCCTACCCTCGGACAAGTCAACTGCTTAGCAGAATCCAGGTCGCGAGGTTAATATACGTAGTATATTTGTAGGATTCTGAACAACGATCTCCATCCTAAATTCTTTCCTTCAAGAAAACAAATAAGGATTGGAGAGCGACCACCTTCGTTCTCTATCAAAGAGAGTGAAGGTGAAGTCTTCCTCGAAGGAAAGCTTCAATGGTGAACAGAATACTAAGACGATAGTTCAAGCCAAACTGGATATTTCCCGTCCCGATCTCCTCTATTCCAGGTTGGTCGCCTACTGTGAGATAGTTTCTTTCAGCAGCAGTCTTCTCCACAATGCTAGAAATTCCAGGAATTCGAGCATAGGCGAGGTTCCCGATTATCGTGTAACATATCGGGGATTCTCGTCTCGCTCACTTTGGACCGTGGTCTCGCGTAAGTGTTTGAAGATCGTAAAAAACTCGAACACTCTGAATGCGCTAGAAATTCCGTAGAATTCTAAGCAGTCTGCGAAACCCCCACCGAATTCGTCAAACGATATCGGCTGGTGGTGTTCTCGATTCCCGTAGAAATCGAGAATGGAGCAGGATTCCTCCTCAACGACCGGGCTTACGTCAGGTAGGACCCGAAGGTCCCCCGGTAGCGCAGTCCCGAACGTGGGATCCTACAAAGAAATCTCTGTAGGATCCTTCCCCTTTCCCTCGTAGCCGTAAGGAGAGAGGGAATGGGGAAGGAATTGGATACTCGCTCGCCTTCCCAGTGGAACTAGCAGTTGGAGAAGAGTAGGAGCAGCCATCGCCTTGCGGCGATGGCCTCTCAGAGTCTGGGAAAACGTATCGTCAGGAGAAAACGTTTTCCCGAGGAGGGTTACGAACTCTCACTGTAGGTAAGGGTCTGCCGCCACTGTGAACGTCGTCTGGGTGGGGCTGATCGACACCTGACAGGAGAGAGCCGATACCGTCCTCCGACTCATTCCAGTCCTCGTCGAGGTCGAAACCTCTCAGGAGGACCGAAGGAGTATTTAAATACGGTGTCCGAAGACACGTAGAAAACGCCGCTGTCGCAGTAGAGGAGGGGGTGGAAGTAGCTTGGTTATCGACCGGCCAGAACTGAGAGCCTTCTTGTCCGGAGACGAGACACTGGTTCGAGACAGAATCGGCAAGCTCCGATCGCGGCAGACCCACCGTCGGTTTGGGTTCCCTCTCGGGCCCCAAAACGACTCGAGCAGAGACGTGGGCTCTGCTGGTGGGAGCGGCAATCCTTCCGCAGGGTCATTATGCTGACGAATCAGCTTAATGACTTCTGCAAATTCCTCTGTATCTCGGGAGTAACCGCGTCTTGCGGAGTAGGACCGTCCAGTCCCTCCAACAAGAACAGATCCCTAGATACTCCTCCTTCAGAAGGAGGAAGAGCGGCAGACCCCTGACGGTCGCCTCCAGCTAATTGCGCGTATGTCCTGGTCGGTCCTAGAACCGTGCCTGGTCCATACGGCGTCATAGCGGGGTCGCGAGCGGCGCACCTCTCGCGATCACTCATAGGTACCTCGCTCCTCCCGGCGTAGCCCGAGGAGGTTGAAGGTACAATGAGAGGCAGACCTGACGCTCCCCCCTAGCTCGCTGGCAGGACCAGCGTGCTTGGAGGGCTGCTGCTGATCGTCAACCCGCGGTGGCGATCGAGCAGCATGCCTAGCCTTGCCGCTCGCCTGAGGCGAGAGGCTTGGCTGAGAACGTCGACGCTGATCTCTAGCGTCAGGCGAGCTGTTGCTGGTTACCGTCTCCGCCCGGTCCCGATGGGAGCGGCGTCAGGTGACCTGCTAGGCTCGCTGTCACGGTGAGACCGGCGAGCGTCCTCTCGGCGCGTCGAGCCGCTGGTACCAGCCGTGGCTGGTACCGACGGCCGCGGGGGGGAACCCCTTTCTCGCCTCAACCCGTTATGGGAGAGGCGACCTTGACGCTCCCCCTCGCTCGCTGGCAGGACCAGCGTGCGTGGAGGGCTGCTGCTGATCGTCAACCCGCGGTGACGGTCGAGCAGCAGGCCTAGCCTTACCGCTCGCCTGGGGCGATTGGCTCGGCTGAGAACGTCGAGACCGATCTCTAGCGTCAGGCGAGCTGCCGCTGGTCACCGTCTCCCCGCCCGGCCCGGTCCCATCGGAGCGGCGGACGGGTGACCTGCTAGGCTCTGTGTCGCGTCGAGACCGGCCAGCGTCCTCTCGGCGCGTCGAGTCGCTGGTACCACCGTGGCTGGTACCGGCGGCCGCGGGGACTCCTTCCTCGCCTCAACCCGTGGCTTGATCAGCGACCGTCACGTTAGCCCGAGCAGCCAGTTGATCGCTGCGAGAGCGTCCACTGGCCTGGCGAGAGTCGTGTGCACGACTCTCGCCAGTCTTCTGCTCCGCGCCGCTGTCTTGACGGCGAGCGAGCTCGGGCGTCAAAACTTTGGCTGAACGGTCTTCTTGGAAGAGCGTCCACTCGGTGCTTCTCGCGAACGAGAAGCGCCGAGACGGAACCTGGTTTAGCGGCAGACCCCCCCCGCTAGCACCAGGTGAGGACGCACCAGCCGAGGCTGGTGCCCTCTGGTCCCCGTCGACTTCTTCTTTGCAGAAGAAGCGACGGGCCCCGTTCCCGAAGGAACAGGAGGACCAGCAGAAGAGCTCCCCAGCTCGCCTGAGCGAGCCGGGCCCTTAGAAGATCCCGAAGGAGTCTTCTTAGGGGGGAAGGAGGCAACCTTCTTCTTCTTCGGCTGTTGGCCTTAGAAGTCGACTTATTAGCCAGGCTCCGCAGGACAGACGTCAGGTCTTCCATCCAGGAGGGAGCCGGGGCAGTTGCCGAAGCAACAGGGCCCGACTGCACCTGTCCGGAAAGACCTGAGACTGTGACAGCATCACCAACAGCAGGAACAACAGGAACAGGTCCAGGAACAGCAGGAACATCTGAAAGTGAATGAGCAGCAGGCACCTGATCTGAAAGGGAATGAGCGGCTGGGACCGCAACAGGTACGGCAGGCACGGCAGGTACACAGGAGAGACAGGCGTCCTGTCGGCAGCTACCGTCATCCTCGGCACTGGCGGCAGGTCCAGGGGGGTACTCTTTGGGCAGCGGCAGTCCGGGGTCGGCAATACAAAGAACCCAGGTGGCGGTGGCACCGTCCTGATTGGCACGGCAGGAATTTGTTCTGGATTGCAGCCGTGGGTGTTACCGACATACATGTGGTGTGTACACCAGGTGTAGGTGACATCTCATATGCTGGTGTCGAGATTGTGGTTGTTGTAGTGGTTACCGTATCATGAGTGACCACTGCCGACCCCGCCAACCGCTGAATCAACCCCTGCAGTCCCAGCGACTCCCACACCTGTCCCAGGTCGTCCTCGCTGATGGCAAACCTGCGGAAGCAACAGTCGGGTTAATTAGAGGGGCTTCCTCGCGCCTGGGGGGAGAGAACCCCACCCAGAGCGGACGGAAGACCCCGAGTACAACTGGACGTCCGTTACCAAAGTAGTCCTCGTACAGCACCCACTGCGCCTCTGACGAATGCATACACGTTACACAGGGCTCGTTGCGGGAGCACTCTCGCCCCCGACAACGATACAACCTCGTGAGGATCTACATCTACATCCTAAGGTCGTCTCCCACGGATGTAGCACCTGCGGTTAACATAGATAGATATGTAAGAGGGGTTCCCTCACGCACGGGGGGAAGACATGCCCCACCCCGAACGCAAGGAAGACCCCAAATACAAAATACAATGAAGAAGCTGAGCGGGGGGCAGGAAGGAAGACGAAGAATCGGCTACCAACTTCCTGGCAGACCTTCGCTTCCCCCACCCCCGCACAGCAGTGAAAAGTAATATGAAAATGAAACAGAATACTGCACTTGCGATTTCATTTCACATAAAAAATCGTAAGGATCAATTCCCGGGTAAGAACGAAAATTGATCCAGATTAAATTCATGCAATCAATAAATGAAAATGAAAAGAATATTGCAATTGCGAATCCACTTTCATTGCATTCTATTATACAAAATTAAAAGTTCGTGCCGAGCGCAATCACACTCTCGGTAACGAACGCACAGGGCAAAAATATAATGAAAAAAGTACTTACATTTTTCAATTACACCCTTTCGCCCAAATACATGAGCTCGGCGCGACGCGCCCCCCGCCCTCGTCAACCGAGGACATAATCAAGGGTTTCAATTCATGAAAAAGAGCGGAAATCGCCGTCTCTACGGCGATAGCTCCATGTTGATTCATAATTAAGTAATGAAAATGAAAAACAGTTGTACTTACAGTTTCATTTTCAGTCAAAACCAAACCATTAGTAGAAAACACAATATAAACAAAGCCTACGACGATGAAGCGGGCAGAGAGCGATGACGACAACGTCCTTCACACCGCGGCCGAAAGCAAAAGTGATTTGTTTACCTCCCAGTGACGATCGGACAAGCAGTTAACTACCGTTCTACCCTTGTTCGAAGCTTACGACCGTTCCAGCTGCCGCTTAGCTACTTCCTATTGTTAAAGGACCGAGGGTTTGTATTACGTATCGGAACAAACCTTGATTCCTACCTGTGTTAGCGAAAGACTTCATGGCTACTGCCTAGGAGCCTGTATTGCTTCAAGAGCCTCAGCGAGGTAGTGACCTCATGCTAAGAGTCTTGATGGTCTGTTACAGGGGTCTTACCCACTTACGCTTCAGAACCTTAGGATCTTTGTCAATGGGGTCCTATCCACTTACATGACAAAACACCTTGCCTATTGGCATGATCATACAGCACGACACTAATCCTGATCACCTGATCCTAATTGGGGTTAGTACTAAGATTGAAAGGAGTCATCCCCGAACATCCTTTCAAGCAACCCACAACTCAACAACAATATTACAAATAATCATTAAAAACATAAAAACAAAATTAAGGATCAGCGTCTGCTCCATTTCCCAGCATAGAATCCACTGATACATAAGGTCCAAGAGAAAAACATTTTTCGTATGTTATTCTAACTCCTTTAAATAGTGGGATGCAAATACTGAATTGCACCTCCAATAAGTTGCTGCTAAAAGTGTCATGGACATATTCTTAGTGAAAGAAAGGGAAGTTGCCACAGCCCAGACTTCGTGAGCTTTTACTCTCAGCAGCTTTAAAGAGTTCTCTTGGCTATTCCTGTAAGCTTCGGTAATCACATTTCTGACAAAGAACGCCAGTGCGTTCTTTGACATAGGTCTTTTGGGGTTTCTTACCGAACACCAAAGACTTTGTCGACATCCCTGAAGCTGTGTCTTCTTTTTTAAATAGAATTTTAAGGTCCTGACTGGGCAAAGGGACCGATCCAACTCTCTACCTACTAGAGAAGAGAGTCCCTTGACTTCAAAACTTCTAGGCCAAGGTTTAGAAGGGTTTTCATTCTTTGCTAGGAATAAATCCTGGAAAGAAATAACAGCCGAGTCTTTTTTTAAATCCCACCCGAGAGTCCAAAGCATGTAATTCACTGAACCTCTTAGCAGTTGCGAGGGCCAACAGGAATATGCATTTACTAGTAAGATCTCTGAATGAGATTTTATCTGGAGGTTCGAACCTGTCCGAAATCAAGAATTTTAGGACTACGTCAAGGTTCCAACTTGGGGGAATAGAAGATCTCAATTTAGTAGTCTCGAAAGACCTGATGAGATCATGAAGATCCTTATTATTTTCCAGATTCAGTCCTCTGTTTCTAAAAACAGCTGAGAGCATGCTCTTATATCCCTTGATAGTGGATACAGCCAATTTCGACTCTTCTCTTAAGAAGAGGAGAAAATCCGCGATTTCGGTCACAGAGGTATTGGAAGAGGACAGCTTCTTCGACCTACACCATCTACGGAACACTTCCCACTTCGATTGGTAGACCCGCAAGATAGAGGCTCTGCGGGCTCTAGCAATTGCAGTTGCCACTTTCTTTGAAAAGCCTCTCGCTCTGACCAGTCTTTCAATAGTCGAAAGGCAGTCAGGGAGAGACTTTGGATGTTTTTGTGGAACCTCTCGAAGTGGGGTTGTCTGAGCAGATCTGTCCTGTTTGGTAGAGATCTGGGGAAGTCCACCGTCCATTCCAGTACCTCTGTGAACCAGTTTCGGGAAGGCCAGAAGGGAGCAATTAGAATTAGTCTTGTTCCCTCCGATGCCACAAACTTTCTTGGTACTTCCCCCAGCAATTTGAATGGGGGAAAGGCGTAGGCGTCTATGCCTGACCAATCCATGAGGAAAGCATCGATCGCCGTGGCTCTGGGATCTTCTTCCAGAGAGCAGAAGTTGTCTATCTTCCTGGAGAGGAACGTGGCAAACAGGTCGATCTGGGGTCTTCCCCAGAGGGACCACATTTGTCTGCAGACTTCTGAGTGGAGCATCCACTCTGTCGGGAGTACCTGGTTCTTTCTGCTCAACCTGTCTGCCCTTAGGTTTTTTACCCCTTGAACAAACCTTGTCCGCAGAATTATGCCCCGTTCCTCTGTCCAGGTTAATAGATCTCTCGCTATTTCGTACAGTGAGAAAGAGTGAGTGCCCCCTTGATTCCGGACGTAAGCCAGAGCTGTGGTATTGTCGGAATTGACTTCCGCTTCAAAGTATTCCAGGGCTAGATGAATCGCCAGGAGTTCCTTCGCATTGATGTGCAGTGTAGCCTGTTCTTTGGTCCAGGTACCCGCCACTTCCCTTGGACCCAGTGTTGCTCCCAAACTTGTTTCCGAGGCATCGGAAAACAACACTCGGTGAGGGTTCCGAATCAAGAGAGACACCCCTTCGTTGTTTGTTAATGGGGTTAACCACCACTTCAGGTTGGATTTTATCCCCTGTTGAACAGGAAAACAGTCTGACAAGTCTCCTGTCTTTTGACTCCACATTTGTCTGAGATAAAACTGCAGAGGTCTGAGATTTAATCTCCCTAGGGAAATGAACTGCTCTAACGAGGAAAGGGTGCCCAGCAGACTGAGCCATTCCCTCGCCAAGGTCCGTTCTTTCCCTAGGAAGTACGAGATTTTTTCTAAGCCTCGAGCAATTCTCTCTTGTGATGGAAACGCTCGAAAACCCCGAGAATCCATCTGTATCCCCAGATGTTCTGTCTGGGGATCAATTGTGATTTCTCGAGGTTCACGAGGTAGTCCCAGAGATTTTGTCAAATCCAAAGTCTTCTCCAAGTACTTCAAGCACTGAAGTTCCGATTTTGCTCTTAATAGCCAATCGTCTAGATAAAGGGATATATTTATCCCTTCTAGATGTAGCCATCTCGCAACATTCGTCATTAGCCTCGTGAACACTTGAGGGGCCGTAGACAGGCCGAAGCATAGGGCTCTGAATTTGAATACTTTTCCCTGCATCATGAATCGGAGATATTTCTTCGATGATGGATGCAGGGGGACATGAAAGTAAGCATCCTGTAGATCTAAGGAGACCATCCAATCTCCTGGACGAAGAGCCGCAAGAACCGATTTCGATGTTTCCATAGAGGACTTTGTGTTCTCTACAATTCGGTTCAATGCGCTCACATCCAGGACCGGTCTCCACCCTCCCGAGGATTTCGGAACCAGAAAAAGACGGTTGTAGGATCCTCGAAAATGCGGATCCCGAACCAATTCGATGGCCTCCTTTTGCAACATCTGTTCTATCAGTTGCAATAATGCTTCTTTCTTGGCAGGGTCCCTGTATTGGGCTGACAGTTCCCTCGGGATCGTTGTCAAGGGAGGCCTGTCTCGAAAGGGGATCATATATCCCTTCGTTACCACTGAAAGGGACCATCTTTCTGCCTCTCTCAGAGTCCATTCTTCGGAAAATTTCCGAAGTCTGGCTCCGACTGGTGCTTGAAGGACTGGTGTCTCATTTTGTTTTCTTGATAGGCCTGAATGAAGACCTACCTCTCTTCTGTATTCCTCTCTTCTTAAAGGAGGGTCTGGAAGAGGAGCTCCCTCGAAAGGGCTGTTGAGGAGTACGACTCTCTCTCTTTACAGGAACCGAAGTCCTTGATTTCTTTGCAGATTGGGCCAAGAGATCTTGCGTGGCCTTTTCTGTCAAAGAATGAGATATGTCCTTCACTAGTTGTGCAGGAAACAATTGGTCCGAAAGAGGAGCATAAAGAAGAGATGACCTCTAAATAGGAGTAACTGCTTTCGTCAGAAAGGAACTAAATAAGACTCTCTTCTTCAGAATTCCAGTTCCAAAAAGCGAGGCCACCTCTCCTGATCCATCTTGAACTGCTTTGTCCATGCAGGACAGTACACTATAAAGGACTTCTGGGCTAAGAGATTCATTCTCTTGAGTCTTCTCGGCCAACACCCCAAGGGACCAGTCTAAGAAGTTAAAAACTTCTAAGACATTAAACAATCCCTTGAGGAGATGGTCCATCTCAGAAGTCCCCCATGTGATCTTTGCCGATGACAAGGCTTGTCTCCTTGAAGAATCCACCAGATTCGAAAAATCTGCTTCGGCAGTGGTAGGGAGAGCTAGACCCAGTGATTCGCCCGTCTCGTACCAGATTCCCTTCTTTCCTGATAGTTTGGAAGGAGGGCAGGCAAAGACTGTCTTCCCCGCCTTCTCCTTGGATTTAAACCAATTTCCTACGAATCGGAGAGCCTTATTCATGGAAATGGTTGGCTTCATCTTAATGAAAGATGATGACTTCGAGACCTTAGTACTTGTAAACAAAGACCTCGGAGAAGGAGGAGCAGTAGGGCTTAAAGAGTCCCCAAACTCTTGAAGTGAGAGGGCTGCCAGCGTCTTGTAATCTGACAAGCCTGGAGCCGAGTGATCTTCCGAGTCCGAAACTTCTTCCAAATCCAATTCTATTTCCGAAGAGGATTGTTTATTTTCAATAGGAGACGGGTCTCTTGCAACATCTGCCCCACTCTCGCAAGAACGAAGACCGCCTGTGCGGCAACTTGCGTCCCTACGAGAGATAGGTTGATCCTGCAACACGACCTTATCCTTCTCCTGGCAAGAGCGACGGCCGCCTGTGCGGCACCTTTCTCTCCTGTCAGAGGAAGGATGTCCTCTCCTATCGCTTTCCACAGAGCCACCCATATCCTGACAAGGTCTACGGCCGCCTGTGCGGCACCTAGAGTCCCTGTCAGGTAAAGGCTTATCCTTCCGAAAGCTAGACAAATCCTCCTGGCTTAACTGTCTTTTGGAAGAAGTCCGTACCTTCTGGCGCCTGGATGGCGCTTCTGGTTCATTGCGCTCGGTTGGCGCTTGTGGCTCATTGCGCCAGGTTGGCGCTCGTGGCTCCTTGTGCCAGACTGGCGCTTCTGGTGCATTTCGGCAGGGTGGCGCTTCTGGCTCATATGGAGCTTCTAGCACATCGCGCCAGGTTGGCGCATTCTTCATACTCATCCGAGTAGAATCCGCAACTTTTACGTTCGATTCTTCTTTCCTTCCCTTCGTTCTCTTTATCGGAAGGAAAGAGTCCTTTTTTCGGGGAGTCTCCTTCGTAAGAACTCCTACTAAAGCGGAGAGCTGCTCCTGTACCTTTAGTAGAATTTTCGCAGCAGCATTCTCTTTTTCCTTTCCCGATTCAGGTGAAGGTCGTCTAGAAGAGGAAGGGGACTCCACTTTGCATTTAGGAATTAATTTGCTTTTCTTCCTTTCACATGGAGATCCATTGGAGAAAAGCTCAGGGCTTGAATTCAAAGTTGGAGCCTTCCAACTCCTTTTTAAGGAGCGTGACAGTTCATCAGAGCTCCAGCCCCTTACATTAGGTGAAGAATCTGAAGACGAAAAACACTGTTTTAGGATGCTTTTTCGGTAGCGATCCTTGGCAGTTCGGGTCGTCACAGAATCTGCCGAGGGGGACGCTGATCGGTGGGGATTCTACACACCCACCTCCGTAAGGCTTTTGACATTCCTTCTCCTCTGGGCCTGTGAGCTTGGAAGAGGTCTAGGCCTGGGAGCGAGATGAAGCCGATCAGACGCACCCTCCACTGCACTAGGGACACTTATCACT
>NC_087217.1:31073279-31126700 GCF_015104395.2 Macrobrachium nipponense | reverse complement strand
AGTGATTCACGATACCCTTATAAATTACGGCACTGGGTGTAATGCACTATAGCAAAATCTCGTTCTGTTAAGAGTGTTCGTTACAGAAATAGGTATTGCCCAAAAACCTGCTTGCACTGTCTCTGAAACCCATAGTAGACATGCTGCTTTAGTTGTCAATCAAGTTTTATAACCAAGTATTTTTTACAAGCTAGCTATTGAATAAATTTTTATTTTTCTCAGTCAAAACATATGCCCCTCAATGCTAACTTTCCTCTTTTAACGAACTTTGGCTTTTTGGGTCATTGCAAATTCGGCCCCATAATTTCTTATGGTGCGAAAACAGACAAGAGGCCCATGGACCGAAAACGATTGCGTCACACTACGGCGATAATCCAGCAGTAAAACATCTTCATATATCCAAAAACAAAAAAAAGTAAATAATAAAGATATATATGCGCATTACGATTATAACAATTACATGTATAGCTGATAACAATCTGCATGAATAACTGGTAAACTGTTCTGCAATGACAGTTGAGTATAGCAATTATTTACAATAGGTACGAAAGTCAAGATGTCGTGACGTCATAATACAGAACTTGAAAGAAACGTTCTAATTCAGAAAAATAATTACTTAAATTTGAGTCAGAGTCGAGTTACTTTTTCAATAACGAATATTTTCAAATTAATTCATCATAAATATGTAAAATATTGATGTTTTACTACTTATTTAAAAATTAGCCAAGAGCACGCTTCTCGTCATCTTCTACCCCAACAGCTGTTTACGCCTGGCTTGTTGTTGATGAGAAATCGTGTTTCGATTGTTGTGATAAAAGTGCTCCAGCGTCTTGTGGGTACAAGTGGTGTGCGGATTTATCACAGGAAATGGTTAGTTTATTGACACAAGCTACTCCGTAAACATCGAGATGGCGTTCAATCTTCTAAATACCTCGAGTTGTAAGCAAAAATGTTGAACGCCTTTTGGTGAGATTTGCACTACGTTTGAGATCGTTTTCAGTACCCTCTGTTTAAAATTAAATCGTTTAAATCTTAAAATTTGGCCTTAATTTCTAACTTTGGGGAAAATACTTACTTCGAAAGGAGAGTAGAGGTCTTTAGCTCCGTTTCTCACCAACAACAAGTCGCGACTGATGCCATCTCTGGGTGTCAGGACGCGTTATAATGTACTTTTTCGGAGGGTGGCTTGCATTGATGGTAGGTGGCCTGCGTGGCCTGCTGTGATTGATCTACCCTAGTAGAGGTCTTGATCTGTTGTTTCCACGCTGGTTGGGTTATGACGGGCGTCTAATTCAGGAACCTGGAAGTGCTTAGTTATTTTTTGGGAAAGTGTCCGCCTGTCCGCACAGCGGTGCATTACTACCCTAGTGGCCTAGCCGGTATTTCTATATAGTAGCCTAGCAGTGCTAAGCATTCTAGCCTAGTAAGTAGGTATGCCACCAAGCACCTTTAACATGATTTAGCCCGTAGTATCCTTTCTACGTAGGATGTGGCTACGTGGCTGTAGAATAGAGCTCCTTTAGGTTTTGAGATTAGGCTTTCAAAATGAAAGGACACTACCCACTACCCAGTCTAGGGTCGTCTCAAGAGTCAACAATTGGGCCCCGTGACACCAGGGTGAAGGAAGGGCGTCGGCGCTCGTACTCACCCAGTTCCCACATCCACGATGCAAGGCGGCAGTCTTCCAGTCATTTTTCTCGAACGCGAGGGCCGCAACGACCATAAAACTGAATTTTCTCTTATCGTCAACTGGGTGTAAACACTTCCTCCGCCCTGGCAGCCGCCGCTAACGTCACACCTGATGATAACTGGGATTGAAGGCGAGTTCTGATTGGTTGTCGCCCGGGAAGTTCGATGGAAACTTCATTCTGATTGGTTCGAGTTCTCCTCCTCCTTCTCCCACCCCCCTTGAGTCATCCTGTCTCTCTAGTTTCCACCGAATGGAATTCAGAGAATAATAACTCTCTCCAGACGGATACTTTTGAAAATCTAGACGTTTTGTGTCGTGTAACCAGGTTCTGATAGTTTTACAACGTCAAGTTATGTATTTGTAAATACAGAAAATTTAAGATAGAAGTCCATACGTTCTTCATTTATAGGGTAGAAATTTCAAAGAAAGTCTGCATTGTCGCTATAACAATTAGACATGCATCTGGTAAAAAGTGACCAGTAGATTCTACATATATATTGTGCAGCATACAACGAAAACTACTGTGTAATCTATTCTACAGACCAAAGCCATGTTGGTAATCTATGAAGTTGATTTAAGTGGATATAGAAAGTCATCAATCAGAATCAGTATTAAGTAGTAGCACTCTGGCCTCCTATCAAGTAATACTGTTTTCTTTTCATAGTTATCAATGAATCATCATCCTAGTTTCTTTTTTGGAGGGTCTTGTGGATCTCATTCAGCCCATCCTGCGTGACCATTTATTTGGCACTTATAATTAGTTATTTTTTAATAACTTGTCCGGGAGGAGTGATAATGGTAGTTGCATATTTGACAACGTCTTGGGGGATGCGTGAGAGAGATGCTAAGGTCACACATTCACGTATCAAACGCACACACGCCCACGCATGAGCGGAAATTGGTAGTTGGCAAAGTTTACATCAGTAAACCGTAAATGTTCCGTAAAATATAAAATCGTGGATGTACGGTGACGGGTCGTCGGGCGCTAAGCTTCCCCCACTGGAGCGCCGTACCACACTCCACTTTTGTAATGTTCAAAACAGGTCGTGGGTGGTTACACCGAATGTCACCTGACGTAGCTCCAGGCATTGCACGTGGGACCCACGGTGACTGCAGCGGGGTAGGCGCTGTGGTCACCAGCATTGTTCGCCGCCGCTGTTTTCGTCCCGCCACGAAGCATGTGGGCCTCCTAATTGCGCTGTAGGTATTTCTACAGAAGCAGCTAGTCCGCACGGAACGTAACCACGGATACGACATCCACTAAGGATTGGGGGCCGTCCAATGTGTTTAGTACTGGCCCTTGGGGAGTTAATTACAGTCGTCCAAATAAATATTACTTAAAATTCTTGTTCAGTTGGTAAAACTGCCTAGAAAAACAGCAACTGCCATAGTCTAGGCTGCCACGGATAAGTACCCTAGATCTACCGCGCTGTAGCCTACGGGGAAACCGATTTGGATATTTACAACCCTGTACGACGTGGCAATGCTGTAGCGTGGTATAAAAGGTCAGGTCGGCGCCCCTCAGGTCACCTGTTGTTTCTGTCTCCGAGACCAGCAGTCTCCTCCAAGTATTCTTCACAACGCCCTTCAAGATGCCGAACCTCACAAAACGACCAAGGAAGGGACCATCAACGTCACATCTTGCAAGACCTTCTTTCAGCCCGGAGAAGACTCCTACAGCAGACACTTAGGACGAGGGAAATGTCATCTTCCACCTACAGGAGTCGGAGTTGGATGAGGTACAGAGTGATGTCAGCAACACAGGAACTCTCCATGAAGCTACCTCTTGAACCATAATTCCTCCAAGAGCTACCCCCATTGGCAACGGACAGAATGTTCCCTTGCTTGAGACAGAGGACAGCCAAGACATCCTGTCAGACGAAAATGAGAGGCTGATGGGTGAGTGGCTCAAGCACAAGGCCCAATTCACATACAACCAGGGCATGGCTGCCTACAAGGACAAAACCAAGTTGTGGAAGGCCTTTGATGATAAGGGTAAGTCACTTAGGCCACCAGTGACTGGCAACGAGCTCCGGACGTGGTTGTCGTCCCTCAGGAGCCGCTTCGGACGCCTCAACACTGAGAAGAGTGGCCAAGGAGCGAGCAGATGACTGATGGACTGGGAGAAGTGGATATTGAACATATTCCACTTCCTCAAGTCCCACATCGTCCGTCAGAAGAAACCCAAGATGTTGGGACTACCAATGGTATGTATATTATAATGTCTGACTTAATTTTTTTTATCTGTTGAAAATTTACAATATTTTACAGTTCATGCAGAATTCTATCAAGGTGAATTTACAACCTTGATTTTCAGAATGCAATGTTTTTACATTCTCTCATACATGTTCCATCACTATACAGTCTGCTCTGTTTACAGGATGGCCCCTTTGTACCCTATTGCCCCACAACGGTGGGTGTGGTACCGACGTGAAGTTGACTACATAGAACGTTACACTATCGGCGTAAGTTCCAGGTAGGCGTCCGACCTTGCTTGCATTGCGGGTACATTTGCAGCGCAATTTACGGTGCTGGCTTTACGTCCGTCAGCCCATGTCCTGTTTACCAGCGGTTCAAGGTCATTTTCCCGCGATGATGCTCATGATCCACATACGTGGGCATACGCCATCGTGATACGTAAATGTGTGACCCCAGCAAGAGAGAGAGAGAGAGAGAGAGAGTGTGATTGGTGGGTGGATGGTTAGAGTATGGAGGACTGAGTGTTGATGGGTGGGTCCATGCGGGGATTTCGGTCGCTGCCTCGCTGGGGCGGGTGGTAGGGAGTCTATGATGAGAGTCTGTGATGGTCAGCCATAGTCGGCAGCAGTCTTTGGAAGATAGTATTGATGGTCAGTTGAATTGTGTCTTTCTGGACTTGTTACTGATGTTGTTTGTTTGAGGGTTGTTGTGCTTGCATAGTTGGAAGGTTATTGAGCTTGTGGGTTCCTACTGTGTTGCTGAAGGTTGTTGTAGTTGTGTGTTCTTGTAGATGTGAGTTGTGATTTTTTATGGTGTTGTGGGGTGGTTGTGTACTAACTTGTCATGTTGTTATTTCTGGTGTTGTGGTGTTTGTTTGTGCAGTGATTTGTGGTTGCGTTTTTGAGTTGTATGGTTGGGGTACTCATTGTTTGTTTTGTGTTGTGATATACAGCGGTTGTTGTGTCTCGAAACCTTATCCAGCGGGTGGCACAGCTTCCCACCCTGAAGTCAGTCATTGATGGTGAGTACGAGAGTGTGAAATTTCTATATGTATCTATTGGTGAACCAATTGTCTTGTTGCATAAAGTAACGTAGAGGGGAAAGTGTGGCTGAGGGTCTTTTTGAGAGTCGGTACAATTAACATAACTGTGGGGAGCTTTGCTTGCTTTGTTGTTAGCTTTGATTCTGCTATATTATTTTTGGTACCCAAACAGGGACTGTTGGTGTGGTAACTGCAGGACGATTGGTGTTGTGAGTTGTGTGGTTGGTGAAGAAAGTAAGTATGGAAGCTTTGACTGAAGTAGAGAGGCTGAAGGAGGAGTTGCGGTTGTTGAGGGAAGCTAAGAAAAGAGTGGAAGAAGAGTACGAGAGGATTAGGATTGTGAATGAGAAGTATAAGAGGGAATTGGAAGGGTAGAGAGGAGCGATGAGGATTGCAGAAGAGGGAATGAAAGAGGTCGAGCAGCGGATGGATGAAAAGTTGGAATTGCTGATGAGTAATGTGCAAGAGATGGTGAGGATAATGATGAAAGGGTTTTTTGGAGAGGGAGCTGTCGGAGGTAGGTCTCCTGGGTCTTGTGACAGGCTAGTAGTGGTAAGGAAAGTGTAAGAGCGACTGGATGAGAGTGCAAGTGATGAAGATGATATGATTGTAGTAAATGAGGATAAGAAAGAAGGGAGACAGGATAAGGATAGGAATGAGGATAAGGATAAGAAAGGGCTTGAGAAGAAGAAGAATAGGGGAAAGAAAGTTAGTAAGGATGATAGACAGGATGTGAAAGGAATTGAGAATGTTGGGAAAAAGGAAGAGAGTAAGGAACAGAATGAAGAGAATGGATGTTAGTATGGAAGTTGATTCGATGTATTCAGAGGAGGTAAATAGGAATCAGGATGGAAGTAGCGAAAGTGGGAGTGAGCGAGAAGTATGAAAGGCTGTGAATTTGAGAGGTACCCTGAGGTACAAAGTATGAGGAATATGGTATGGTAGGGACATAGTGGACTTTATTTTAGAGAGTATGAGAAGTATTGTGTAGCTAAGTATGGGGAAAATGAAAGAGTTTGGACAAAAAAGTTAAGTCTTTTTGACATGATTTTTGTTGAGTATGTATGGGATACTGATAAGAGTGGGAAGATGTATCATATGAAAGTGTTAAAACTAGGATTATGGGACAGGCTAGGAGGGTAAAGAGTAGTGTTAGGTATAGGAGGAAGAATGAATGTTGGTGAGTCATTGTCTATGTATGTATGCCAGCTGGAGACATTAGCTAGGAAAAAGTTTGGGGACGAGGGAATAAATGAGTGTAAGGAGTTAGTGAGGAAGTTGTTAGTGACTGTACCAGACAGCGTATATGAGTTTGTAAATTTAAAGTGTAAGGAGAAAATACGAGGATGAATAAAAGGTTGACGTGGAACGACATTTTAGAAATAGAGGATTATGAGCTAGATAGGTGTATGCAAGAGAGTAGTAGGGTTAGTGTTAGGACTGAAATAGCTGAAGGGATACCAGAGTTTAATAGTTATAGGGAGGCAGTTTTAGAAGGGCCGAGGCGAATGGCAGAGCGAGCAGTTGATAGGAGCATTAGAACAAGTAATGAAAGTGTGGTGAAACCTAAGAGAGGTAGAAGTGCAAGTGTCAGAAGGCTAGGGTCAGTTAACTGTGAGCAAGAGCAGAAGTGTTACAGATGTGGGAAATCAGGGCATAAGTAGAATGAATGTCGGTGGGTGTTAGGAGCGTGCTTCGGGTGTGGGCAAATGGGCCATTTAGTGAGTGATTGTAAGAAAGATAGGGATATTAAGTGCTACAGGTGTGGACAGGTAGGGCATTTAGCTAGTGGATGTTGGGATACCTGTATAAACATGGTTTGCAGCAACTGTGGAAAGAATGGGTATTATGCTAGCATGTGTAAAGAACAGCGTGCGAAGTGTGCTGAATGTGGAGTGAAAGGTCATGTAATGAGTGTGTGTAGATGGAAGAGAGTGAATCAGGCTGGGAATTCAGTAAACTAGGTGTTAAGGGGATTCAGTTGGGTGGGTCATCTAGCGTGTTGAAACCGAGTATCAGCGAGAAAATGGATTTGGGGGATTGGCAGTTATTTTTGGTTGAGTTTGAAAGAAGGTAAAGAAAGGGAATGGAAGGAAGAAGCAGGAACTGCATGATAAGGGTATTAGTGTTAGAGTACAAATGGTTGATGAGGCGTGTAATATGGATGACTTTGAGGGAATGAATGATACTTGTAGTGTGTGTGGGTTTAAATTGTCAGGGTTTAGCGAGATTTCAGCAGGAAGGGAATCAAGTAGTAGTACTGTTGGCAGCATGAATGAGTCTGTTTGGGAGTTTGGCAGTAATATAAATGAGGTGAGTGATTTGGTGGCAGAGTTACGAGAGACATTTGGGGAAGAGTTAATTGGGTAGATGAGATAGTGAATGGGATTTTGGAGGACAGTAGCAAGGGAGATTATGTGAATGGGATTTTGGAGGACAGTAGCAAGGGAGATTATGTGAATCTGGAAGAAAGTTATTTGGAAGAAGCAAATGGCGGTGCAACTGAGATAGTGTATGAGGGGCCTTGAACAAAATCCAGGGAGCCAGTATCCTAACATCCTTAGGTGTTATGTAAGGCGATTTAGTGTGGATGTTGTGAGTGTGTGAGAAGTGATAAGGCAGGGAAATTGCATACATATATTTTCACCTTTGCATATAGTACATAGTATAAAGATATATTTTGTGTATTGAGATTTATTAAACAATCTTAAAAAATATATTGTTTTTCTAGCATTGATTATACATGAACATTTTATAAGATACATGATAACTAAATGTCAAAACAATCAGATTATAATATAGGAATTTTAGGTTGTATATGAAATAAGTTTAAATAATACACATCCAATAACTTTAAATCTAATGTCTGCAGAGGAAAATCACAGTATTACAAAGCAATTAGTGTAACTGGCAAAATAAAACCGTATAATGGCGTTCATTGACGTATACAAGAGGTAGGAGACATCCTCTTCTTACTTGTTGTCATTCCCGAAGTTGCCTTTCCCACCTCAAAGGCTGCTCTAACCAGCCCTAGCGCAAAGGCTCTCACGGCGCCATATTTCCAAGATGGCGGCGCACACTCGGTGTTTTGAGTATGAATCTTTCGAGTAACTGCGCCTTTGGAAGTTTTGAGTATGCGGCCCCTGCTTCCCATTGACTTATCAGCTGATCTGGGATGATTATTCGACCATTTCTTTAACTTACACTAGATCTGTCCAATTCCAAATCTAGTAACAATTGCTTTTTTTGATTTTTTTACTACTGTAAAAGTAACTAAGCTCTGTAATAAACAAACTGGCGCTGCTTTCAGCTTCTGCATGCCTTCGATTGTTTGTTTAAGCGGCTTCCTTGTGAGAAGTTACTTTATCTCTCTCCTTCTCTTGTATTCTTGACTTATTACTTGTTTGTTTGCAAAATCCTAATGTTTGTTTTAAAAGTTTGCCAACAGTAAGTTGATGTATTGTGGCATAATTAATCTTTTTCGTGCACTTATGATCCAAGTGTAAACGCTGATTATACTCTCAGGCGCACAATCGGACACACACACACACTATTGATTCCATTGATTATCCTTGTACCTAATATGTAAATAAAATTGATTTTATTATCAACCTTTGCATACTGCAACCAATTTGGTTTGCTTAAAGGGTTCCCCTCTCTCCTCCCTCCATCCCCCAGGCGGCCGGCGCCATTTTTACCAAACAGTTTGTAAATCATACACAGAAAAAATAAAATTTGGAAAATTTTACTTCAAATAACATACTGTTTCATTACTTTACATTCTTAATTTAACTTTTGAACACATTAATAATAGAAAAAATGTTAAAGGGGGAACTTTTTGGGTTGGCTGGAATGAATTATCCTGATTCCCTTTACTTTTTGTGGGAATATTTGTTTCAGATATCAAACAAATTGTACTTCGAACAGCCTTCTGGAACGGATTAAGTTTGAAGTACGAGGTACTACTGTACACACACACACACACACACACACACACATATATATATATATATATATATATATATATATATATATATATATATATATATATATATATATATATATATATGTTGCACCCCTCCTTATTCCCTAAACTACACAAACTGGGAACTCTTACCTGTTGCCAACGGTGCCCTGTCTGCAACATGCCACGAGGCTTATTAAGACTGCGTCAATATAGAAAAATAATATTTA
The DNA here is from genome assembly GCF_015104395.2 of Macrobrachium nipponense. Classification (NCBI taxonomy): domain Eukaryota; kingdom Metazoa; phylum Arthropoda; class Malacostraca; order Decapoda; family Palaemonidae; genus Macrobrachium; species Macrobrachium nipponense. Next base: position 31,117,575 of record NC_087217.1, on the reverse strand, counting down.
TTTCCCAAAGCAATTGGTTATAACATAGAACAAAATGATTAACAAGTCATAATGGCATAAACACCCAAATCTACCCATAAAGAAACCAGTAAGATAATATTCTACCTTCCTGACTAAGGTTACACTCCCAAACCCAAAAATGTCATAAAGTCTCGTATTAGTCAAGTTAGAGAATCCCGTTTCTAATCAACCATGGAATTGGACCCATCTGTAATGAAGATAATAGGTATAGAAACATACCCCCCACATCACTCTTTTCAAAGTATTCACGTAAAGAGAGTATTTCACACTTCTCTCTCTTTTCAAAAGGTAACAGTTTTTTCTAAGTTTTTTATAGAATGTGCCCTACCTTTACGATGGGCGTTTTCTCCCGACACTCGGAGCAACCACTTGATCTATTATTGTTCGTCTCAAAGAATGCGTCTTCCACAAGTACCCCGAACCAGTAGGCCTGTAACACGCGTACAAACGAACGTACATGCCTCACGATCGGGGGAATGATCTCTGAGTCAAGTTGCTTGTTCAGCAAATACCTTTTCTCCGAGTGAACTTGTACTGCACCACCTCTTGTCTCTAAGCGAGGAGAGCTATGTGACTTCACTATCATTACATGACACTTAAAACATATTATTAGCCATTCCCCCTCTTTTCATCTACTAGAGGAGCTCGGCTACCACATGCTAGCTCCCGCCTAGCCACTAGACACACAAGCGTCTTACAATATATATAAAACCAGAGGCTGGCTCAAAAAAAGAAAATAGTGCACTCCCGTCGCACACCATATCGGCAACTAATGCACAATGTATCAATTTACCACATGACTTAGAGCCACCTCCGTTGCCGTAGCACTTGTGCTTCGTCGAATGCATAAAAGTTTAAGAACGCCAAGCACACAAATGGTGATCAGTATAGCGCCTAACATGATCATTACTATTGGTATAGTATAACGGTCATCGAAAAAAAAAAGGTTCATCTTTGCCACTATCTTCGAGCGGCAGGACTGTAACGGTCTCCACTGTAGGCGGGATTCGAACCGCCTTATGGCTTCCATGTAAGTGTTGATGAAACACCTTGATCGACGAGTTGTAGTAGCACAACCGAACCTAAGTACCATGAAGAAATCTGAAAGAACTCTGCAGGAACCGTCAAACAGCTGGGATCCCTGTAGAACGAGCGAATTGTTGTCTCCGTTGCACATAGAAATCTTGCATCTGATGCAGAAGACCGCTGTCGTCATCTCCGTCGATATTACTTGGTATGGATCAGGGAATTCTCTAAAGTCACAATGAGTCGGTAAGTCCTCATGAGCTAATTCTAGTTCGCAACCTGACAGGTCAATACGTCGAAGAGTAAATATCCTACTTTCACACACATATCTATCATAAACTAACATACATCCCAGTTCATAGTCAACTGCCGAGGACTGGAATTCCTCACCTAATATATACATAACCTCTAGCCCCGTCCAAACCACTACTGTCCCCTGGAAAGAACTAGGAAATGGCCTAAGTATATAACTGTGAAATGGTTTTTTATCACTAACTGGTATGTCAACAAGTAACCCCTTATCAGATAACTGTACCTTTAAAACCCCATAGTATCTATAAAGTAATTCTCCCGTAAAAATTATATTTGATCCCCATTCATATGCTGCGTCTTTTAAGGTTGACTCCAAAGTTCCCAACGGCAACATTTCCCTTGAAATTTTCCCTTGTGAAGCTGCTATAATTGTTTCCACTTGACTTTTGATCTCATTCAACAAAGATTCTGTTTCTTTTTCAATATTCAACAGTGTAGTGTGTATGGTGAAAAATGTTATGGTGACATCTAGGTCTTCCCGGATCCCTTTTACTGTCACGTGTAATATGTTACTTGATTTCCTCAACTCATTAAATCCATTTTCTAATTTCTCATTTCTCCCTCTTAGAGAATTCAGAGCTTTCCCATGTTCGGCGAGTTCCGCCTCTAATATTCCAACCTTCACCAAACTCGCTATTGCTACTCCTGCTATGGCTGCAATAGCTACACCCCCCGCCGCCAACAACTGCACTGCCCTTTTCTGTCTTCTAGGCGGGTCCCTCCCCCCAACTAGTTTTGTCTCTGGGACCCAAGTGAGTGTTTCCCCGATCTTGCCTTGGACCCTGTTTGCAGTTATTTTGATTTCCGTTAAAAGACGTCCCAGTGATGCAGACAAGTTTTTTGTAGTCTCAAGTTCGTCTAACGTGTTTATCAGTCCTTCAACTCTGCTTCGCGATCCTTCGAGTTCTAATCTGGCTGAACCCAAACTTTTGAACTCGATGCTCAACGTAACTTTATCAGATGATAACCATACTAAGTGGTCTTCTTCAATTAGCACTCCGGGACCCAGGCGTACTTTCGTCTTGCAAGCGCCACTAATCCCAGGGCGACGATTAAACAATATTTCAGCATCTGACAGAACGAGAAAGAAAAGAAAAGGAAAGCTGTCAGTTGTTTAATCTTCTCGGACGATGTTAAGAAAAGAAAAAAAAAACATATATATAATTCAACATCTTTCCCAAAACGGAATGTGTACCGTTACAGAATCTGCTAGCGCAGCAACCCTATCGACCAGAAAAGACCAAAAAAAAAAAATCCCCTTACATGACACGTTCTCGTGAAATGCCATAATAGGCATCTACAAAAACAGTGCAAATCTCCGAGTAATCAATTCCAAAGGGAAGATTCACAACCGGACTCCTTACAGCATCCTTAGCAAAAATCGAAGCCCACCCATGAACACGTCAGGTGCTTCGCATTGCAGCATATTCAGACTTGCGACGCTAGAAACTCGTGACTCTCAAAAAAAAAATGTTTAGTACTGAACTTCGTAAGCACACTCCGCAGAACCATCTCATTATATATAAATCATCATCTTAATAATAACACCACTCTGGTGATATAAATAATTCCTCTATTTAATTACTGACCCCACGCCAAAAAGACCATCCCGTTTCTCAGCTAAAGCAAAAATTTGCTGAAAAATATTAACCCCGAAATCTTACGCCAAAACACCGCAGATTTACATATAATAAGAAAAAAAAACATTAGAAGGAAATAAAGGAGAAGGAAAAAAAATGTGAAGCCATTCTGTCACTAAATCACAAAAACAGATAACAAGAAAAAAAAGGAAAAATAAATACAATTGCGCGACCATATATTAATTACAACAACCAATTCTTTTCAATTTCGAGATATGAGTTAGCCTCGACTGACCTGTTCGTTCATTTAAAACTACAAACCTATTTCCAATTTTCTCTTCAATGACTTTAAAAGGACCTTCAAACTTCGGGCCTAGTTTGTAATTTAACTCATTTCTCACGTTAAGTTTTAAAAATACCTTATCACCGACATTGATCTTGTGATCAGATGATTTACTAATACTTCTGAACCACATCTCTGGTTGTGGATTCGAGATTACGGCTGAGACATGCGTGTCTCTCTCTTGCTGTGGATATCAGCGCTTCAACCGTATCCTCCCCCTGGTGAGGCGTAGTTGGCAAATCAAATGTGCCTCACGCTGGATAACCAAACAAAGCTTCAAATGGGGACATTTTAATTGAATCACTAACCATAGTGTTAATGCTATGTCTAACAACATTAATATATCTGTCCCAATTTCTATCATTACCACCTACCATTTTTCTGAGCGCTTCGAGCACTTTCCTGTTTGCTCGTTCGCACAACCCATTAGCCTTGGGTCTGTATGGAATAATTGTTACTTTCTGTATCCCTATGACTTCAGCTAAACATTCCAAGGTTTTGTTCACAATTCCTCCATTGTCGGTTAATAGAACTTCGGGTGAACCGTATCTGCAACGATACCATTGAAAAACGCTTATGGCTACTTCTTCCGGCCGTTTTATGCTTAAGTGGGAAAATTTCTACTAGCCTTGTAAGTTCATCTATTATCACTAGCAAGTACTTGTTCGCATATCTAGACTCACAAAAATTCCCTAAGACATCCATATGTATTCTCTGAAAAGGTCTACTCGGTATAGGATACAATCCTAATTTGCATGACGTTGTCCTAGCAGGCTTACATGTGTTGCACACCGCACAATTCCTTACGAAATTTTCCACATCTTTACCCATATTTTTCCAAAATGTATTTGGGAATAGAAAAAACATCATATGTTTTTTCTATTCCCAAGTGAGGACTACCGAACCTGCAGTGAACTATATCTAAAACCACTGGAATTAGGACTTTCGGAATTACGATCTGTGTCGTATCTCCTTTACTTTCACTGGTTCTCAACTTATATTTAATTTTCCTAACCAATAGATTACCTTCTAACTCCAAACCCGAAAAAGGCAAGCTATAATGTTTCCTGACTAATTCCCCTCTCAGAAATGCTTTTGCATCTGCTAAAATCTCGTCTTCATCTTGCCTTAGCTCTATGAGAGGTATATCCCATTGTATGGTTTCGCTAGTGACCTGCGCGACTTGGAAACCTTCCGTGTCATGAAAACTCCTGCTGAGAGCATCAGCAACAACATTAAATTTGCCCTCTATATATTTGGGCTTTGCATCAAAATCTCTGATAGTTAAAAACCATCGAGCTCTTTTGGGCGACAAATCGGATTTATTAGAAAGATCGAGTAATGGTTTGTGGTCTGTAAGAACCTCTACTTTATTCCCCATCAGTAACATTTTAAAATGAACTAAGCTCGACACTATTGCAAAGGCTTCCTTATCTATGGTGGCCATGGACTTCTCGTTGCTGCCTTTTGTCCTGAACTTCCTGCTATAAAAAGCTATAGGATGAAATTTCCCATCAAACTTTTGCATAAGGCAAGCACCTATACCTTCCTGGCTTGCATCAGTCACTAATGTAGAAGGTTCCTTAAAATCTGGAAACTTCAAAACCGGGGGATTCATTAGCGTGTTTTTGAGCTTTTGAAAACTCTCCGCCTGGGGGTTCCTTCCATTGAAATTGAACATCTTCCCGCAACACATCAGTTAGGGGAGCTGCTATGTTAGAAAACCCTTTTACAAACCTCCTAAACAAACCGGCATTACCCAGGAATGACTTAATCTCTTTCTTTGATCTGGGGGTGCGAAAATTCGCTATTGCTTTGACTTTATCGTCGTTTACTCTAACCCCTTCCTTAGATATGACGTGACCTAGATATGTGAACTGCTTTTTCAAGAACGAGCACTTGGCTAGCTTGATTTTCAACCCCGCTAATCTAAGCCTCCTAAGTACTTCTGTAAGCACTTCCAGGTGTTGCGCGATCGTGTCCGTTGCGATCAGGATATCATCCATATACACAAAAACATTTTTGCCCAATAACCCGTGCAAAACTGTGTTCACCAACCTGGTAAAAGTCATCGGACTGCCCGATAAACTGAAAGGCATTCACGTAAATTTATAGTGACCCTTGGGCACTGAAAAGGCGGTATATTCCTTGCTACTCTCGCTGAGAGGGACCTGTAAGAAACCTTGCGCCAAATCAATTGAGCTATAAATATTATGTCCCCCAATTTCAACAAAAAGATCTGGTATGCACGCGACTGGGTAGCGTTCAGGGATCGTTCTCTCATTTAATCGTCTAAAATCGACGCATACACGGACCGAACCGTCTTTCTTAGGTACCGCTAACAAGGGAAACTTGTAAGGAGACACACTGGGTCTAATGATTCCTTCTTCTTCCCATCTATTAACCTCTTTCTCTACCTGTTCTCTGATTTTGAAAGGTATGCGATATGCAGGAATATAAATAGGTTTTGTGTTGCTCTCCAAATTTACCTTATGCTCTAACACATTAGTCAACCCAAATTTATCACCTTGCAAGGCTACTGTATCCCCAAATTCTGCCAAGAGCCCGCTTATCACTTCAACGTGTTCGCTATAATCCGTAGCTAAATGTTCTCTGAATGTTCGTTTCCTTGATTGTATTTCTGCCTCCGAAAACTCAGGTTTTCCCTCTACGATAGCCACAGAACCACTATCACAATTCCAATCTTGGAAATCCAATATATATGTGTTTTTTTGGTATCTCCTAGCTGTATCATTACAGTTTAACAACTCCACCCACGTAACCCCATCCTTGGATACACTGTTCACCGATCCCGTGCTAACAACTCCTCTGAGCTTTTCGCTGTTTTCAATAACACACACATCTATGGGTTTTCTAATTTCCTTCAATTTAACTTTTACCATAATCTTTGAACCTGGTAGTAACATAATATCTTCAAATAAAATACCTCTATATTTGTGGTTAGTATCTCCCCTTGCCATCGCCCCATACAAATTACCACCCTCAGTATCATCCCCAGCATTGTTAGTATCAGAAATAGCATCAATATTAGTATCATCACCACCATTGTTATCATTGTTACCACTATGAACTCTGATAGAACCCCCGTAATCATCTCCCATATCACCAACGTGTGTTTTAACATTACCTTTCCCCATAACACTCGTATCACCGCCATTAATACCACTGAGCACCTCTCCTCTTTCAATAACCTCCATGTCCTCCATTCTATTCACGTCCCTCATATGGTATGAAATAACCCATCTTTCCAATTGTTATCCCATTAGCACCCGCATGGATCGAAATCTTGCGTCTTCTACAAGCAGGATGACCCAACAAGATTTTATTACCTAACGCAATTCCTTTTACTACCAAAAAAGGTTCTGCTAACACTCTGTCACCGAGAGTAAACTGTATATGAATACAACCCAGGGTGTTTAATCTATGGGCTTGCACATCACACACCGTCTCCGTTGAGGGCTGCAAAGGGTAATTGGAGAACATGGATTGATACAAATTATAGTCCATTAGATTTATTGATGCCCCTGTGTCTAAAAAAACCGGGATATCCACATCCCCTACTGTTCCATAGACTATAGGCTTGGGCTCTGGGGCGTCCCCCACAAGACCACAATGGCATTTACCAATCACCTGTGCCCTTTTTGTTGACCGGGCTTCCAAAAACTTCGCCGATCCCTTTGCCCTCTGGTTTGACCTGCTCTTGGAAGTTCTCACATTATAATTACCAGAACCTTGAGGTGTAGGCCTTACATCTCTCCGTATCTGAGACGGACAAGACTGCCAATAATGATCAGTACTTTTACACATTCCACAATATTTAACCCTTCACAATTTCTTTGGATGTCCTGGTTTATTGCAGTTGAAACAACATAACTGCTGTTGCTTTTGATCGATCAATCTTTTGTTATACTCAACTCTTGCGCACAGACGATGAGGAGAAAGTTCCATGTCTCTCTGTACTCTATCCCTCCGGTCTGTCCCGTTAAAAATTGTGCTATCTACGGTGGGACATTTAGACCTGTGTTTATCTATTTGGGTATAAAGTAATTCTTCGTCTGAGGTAAGCTCAACCTTTTCATCAAAGCTATCCACTATTGCATCGGGTACCTCGTATAAGAGCAGGGAAAAATAGATCAGTTTATGAACATTATTTAGAGGGAGATTATCCCCGGTAACCCATTTAGATGTTTTCAATTTTCCTACCCAAATCTGCCACTGCATCAAACAGCTTTGAACTATGTTCTACAAGGCTATTAGTGCCTTTCCGTAGTTTATAAAGACATCGAAGGTCTCTCACCATATCTCTGTGTTCCTTTGAGCCATATGCTGTTTTCAAAAATGCTTGCAAGTCTGTCCAGGTACGACATTTTGTAAATTGGAAACTCCTTGACCTATGACTGAGGTCTCCTTTATTGAAATCTAGCAAAGCTTTCGCCTCTCTAAATGCTTCTACATCGTCTACTATATTCTTTCCCGCATAAAATAGTTATTATTCTCCTTCTATGAAGATATTTACAGGTTGTGACAGTAGCCATCTACAATCCTTTGAATGGGGCTGACCCCAGCAGTAATGTTTTTTGTCACTTGTGATGTAGTAGCATCATAGGTTTAGCATCCGCCATTTTATCCTGTTTCCGAAGGCTGTTTTTTTTCAATAAGCTTCCCTGATCTCAACAACATCAATGTATTTATATACACTAAACCCAATCAAGAAAAATCAACACAAATTTTCCCCCAATAATGGATAACATAAGGTAAGAGCGTCCCGTCCCCAATCACAAAATCAACCCCACGAAAATGACAATAAAAAAATAATAATAAAGAGGGGATAGGAAAGGAAAAAGAATGAAAGACGTTTCCCAGCCAACTCGCCTCGGCAATTGCCTCATTCCCAGTTCTCTCTCTCTCTCTCTCTATCTCTCTCTCTCTCTCTCTCTCTCTCTCTCTGACGTGACTCGCAGCAAAAATTCCAGTCAGGTAAGTTCGCCACACACAAATACAAGGAACATGAACAAGAACAAAAGGATAAAAAAAATCCACAAAATATAAAACGAAAAAAAATAAGAAAGAAAAAAACTTGAAAATACACTTATGTCTTCATATGACCGTGAACCGAATTCATATACACACCGCAAATATGTGCGAACTGCGAAACACTTTAATATGTCGAAAATTAAACTTTTCCTCCTCACGTTTTTTTAAACACCTTTATTCCATAACCTCAAGAAATCGAAACTGACTTGGCTTGGGAGAGGAAGTCTGAGGGACAGCTTCTCTCTGTCGAATCAGCAGAAAGGACCCCGAGTTGTCTGTGACATGATTAATAACCCTTTTCCTACCAAAAAAAAAGGGAAGAAACCCCCTATTTCTAACTGGTCACCCGTCCCTTCAGAGCGTACCTACAGCTTATAAAAAATATGTAAAAAGCCTTTACCGCTGCTACCACTGTTTCACCCCTCCTTATTCCCTAAACTACACAAACTGGGAACTCTTACCTGTTGCCAACGGTGCCCTGTCTGCAACATGTCACGAGGCTTATTAAGACTGCGTCAATATAGAAAAATAATATTTATTTCCCAAAGCAATTGGTTATAACATAGAACAAAATGATTAACAAGTCATAATGGCATAAACACCCAAATCTACCCATACAGAAACCAGTAAGATAATATTCTACCCTCCTGACTAAGGTTACACTCCCAAACCCAAAAATGTCATAAAGTCTCGTATTAGTCAGGTTAGAGAATCCCGTTTCTAATCAACCATGGAATTGGACCCATCTGTAATAAAGATAATAAGTATAGAAACATATCCCCCACATCACTCTTTTCAAAGTATTCACGTAAAGAGAGTATTTCACACTTCTCTCTCTTTTCAAAAGGTAACAGTTTTTTCTAAGTTTTTTATAGAATGTGTCCTACCTTTACGATGGGCGTTTTCTCCCGACACTCGGAGCACCACTTGATCTATTATCGTTCGTCTCAAAGAATGCGTCTTCCACAAGTACCCGAACCACAGTATGGCCTGTAACACGCGTACAAACGAGCATACAATGCCTCACAGATCGGGGGAATGATCTCTGAGTCAAGTTGCTTGATCAGCAAATACCTTTTCTCCGAGTGAACTTGTACTGCACCACCTTTTGTCTCTAAGTGAGGAGAGCTATGTGACTTCACTATCATTACATGACACTTTAAACATATTATTAGCCATTCCCCCTCTTTTCATCTACTATATATATATATATATATATATATATATATATATATATATATATATATATATATGCAGAAGCTAGGTACTATTATTAGGGCTCTGCCTTGTATGATAAGGCGCCCTATGAGGTAATGTTAGACTAGCGATAATCTATACGCTAAGTCGGTTGTATTGCACTTCCATCTTCAATGGAGTGTCTGGGGTTTTGTAGATCACTTACGAAGTCGGTATTATCTTTACGACGATGTGTTGAACTCATGGTTCGGTGAGGTTCTTGTAGAAAACAGGTAAGGTATAGTATAATCTTCTGAAGTTTTACATGATGAAGATCAGGATGATCGTACAAGTCTTCTATGACGATAGCTTGATCGCTTCTGCCAATGATGATGGCTAATCCTATTCCTCTACATGATAAAGCTTTAGGTAAAGAGGTTACAGGTCTTCTAATGACGATAGCTAACTCTGTTCTGCTTGTCTACCATCTCTGTTACAAGTTATGAAGGAACAGACAGTAGTTCGACATATAACTACTATCAGATGACATAGTTTCATACGAACACACAATCGAATGAGACACGCTACAGATCACGTAGGCGGTGGTTGTCTCAAGCAGGGAGCTTGGACTAATGTTTATAAACAATTGAATGACTACAGGTGACGGCATGTTATCTTAGCTTACATACTTATTGTATACGTCATCTTTAGCGTCTCTAGTCTGATCACATTCCTGCAAGCAATCTGGTTGACCTCTTTAGTTTTAGACTTTTATATATATGGACTAACATTCCATATTTTTATTATGTAAACACTTACATTAGCTCGGTCAGCTACCAAAACCAGCTACTGAATATTACTCAAACTTGACTTGCATCTGACTTATAGGAGTGTGATACAGACACTATGTGAATATATATATATATAAGTAAATAAAAATTCATTGTGTACATGAATTGATTCAAGTAATAAAATATAAAACAATGATATTGGTAAATAATAGTGATCACATGATATATATAATGATACAGTTTTTCACTTCATCTCTTTAAGATACTTATGCTACAGAAAATACTAATGTACTCTGATAATTGCATAGAATGAAGATTAACATGATAAAAAATCATATTTTAACTGATAAAAATTTTCATATATGAATTGATAACATTATTAATGTTTATTCTGATTGATTCGTTGATTTTCATGCTAAATGTTATATATCTGATTCATTAATTCATATACTAACTCATAAATAACTGCAGATATTGGGAAGATAAAAGGTAACAGATTGATTATAGGCTACCTGATTTGTTTATACATTGGTATATGGATTCATATAATTATGATTAATATATGTGCACTTTAAATAGATTCCTACTGCGTACACGCAAAGATATATTTAGATTCTGTTATTTATGATCATTTATATAAGAGATTCCTATTGCGTACACGCAAAGATATATTTCGACTCTGTTATTTGATCAATTATATATGGATACATGATACTTATATATAGGATACATGACCGAGGTTATACTACTTCACTTTTAACTAGCTTTCGAACAACTTTTCGTCCATTACACAGTTCCAAGACAACCACCTTTAGCCAATTGAAACGGGCCTTTTCAATGGTTTTAAAACAGGGGAAAATTTTGCCTGGGCGGGTCCAACGTTCTATTTTTGCGCTCATACTTATTCTCTGCATCCTAAGCTACACGATTCCGTTCGCGATGAATAGATCATCCCAGCACGAGTCCTTCGCCAGCAAAGTAGAGTTGAATATCCTTCGGGTCGTAATTGTCGGAAGTATGTCCCATTCGTAGTCGATTTCCACAGCCACCGGAGCATTCCCGCATTAAACGAGATTAACGACGAGATACGGTGTCGGTCGAAGAAGTCCATGAAATTCCTTTCACATTGTAGGCGGTTGTTACTTGACTGTAGTCATCCGCAGCGACGAACGATTTTTTGAAGTTGCTATGTGAAACTCTCGTACTGCAGGATACTGTAACAGGTTCCATTAATCAGCTTGCAAGTGAAATTATACTTGTCACAAGGGCAAAGTAAATTCAGACGACATCCAAATAGGGGAGAGAGCCATTTAGACCAGACGTAACCCACATGAATTCGCTGATATTTTGGAATTCAAAAGAATCGCTGTACAAACTTTTTATCCATGGCATTAACAATGAGTGAACCTCCATCAGGTCTATGATGACTTGTAAAAATATCCATAATTATAAAAAATAAATAGATATCAATACGAATCTCAAAGAAAATTCGATATTACTGGTAGTAAGTACTAGACAAAGAAGTGGAAAATGGAGCTATTTGTAAGATTGCCAGGCAGCATAAAGAGTCAAAGAGAATATTAATCATGATTCTATGTGCCCTAACAAAAGTTTAATTTTCTCGCGCGCATCCTCTGAGGTTAATTTTAAAAACTTTATTAATAGGTAGGAGATGCAACGAAAAAAAAACCCACTATGTAACTAGTTTCTAAATAAACTTTGGGTTTTTCAAGAAAATGTGACATTTTCCCATGAATGTTTTACTTGAATTGTAATAGGCTAATGTTGCAAGTAAATATTTCTTATACATATCTTGATACTTCTAAATGTCTATGAGGTTCAGAAAAAATTTATTCATTTTGTTGTTATAGAAATTCTATTTGCTTATTTTGTTATTAATTTTAAAATGATTGCAACTCCTTAGCTAAAGTTGCATTACACACGGATAAGAATTTTATGTTTATGTGGCCTGTCATGTGACCTATGAACCACATGTGAAGTTCATGAACTAAGCATTCCTTTCTCCAGTCAATCTGCTTTTGCAAGCAGAGACGACACACAGATGAAGCCTGTGTAAGCAGATTATTGAGGTTAAAAGGAACAAATGCTGATACGGCAATGATGACGTCGTCACTTGGCAGGAGATTGCTCTCAGCCAGCTAAGAGTTACGTTACTTGCTGTAAGAGATACGACTTTAGTATTTTCAAATGATATTTTAGTGTTTTAATTCTCCACCCGCATGAGAAGAATGTCTGAAAAAAAAAAAAAACAACAGTACCAAAATTGAACAATATATTAGTTTCATGTTGGCATTATGTTAAATAAATATTCCTTATTCAAACTATATGAAAAAGGTTTCCATACAAATTCTATATATATTATTAGCCCTGTATAAGATTCATATAGGATTATTCCATAGATAACATTTTCACTTCTAGACTTCCTGACTTTAAAATCTCTTTTATTTTATTTTATTTATTTTATTTTTATTTATTAGTTTTATTTATTTATTTATTTATTTAATTTTTTTTTTTTCATTGACTACGATATAAATCACCGGGACAGACAATATGTCAGTAGGTTTTTGGATATGTGTTTGAACTTTTAGCTTATTTGTCATTACTAAAGCGTTAAGTTAGAGTTCAAATCTTTACGCATATATATTTGGATATTTAATGGTTACGTTTTGCTTATTGATTTTATCGTGATTCCTTTTTATTATAATTTGTAACCCTTCCGACTTCTTACGGAGTGTATTATATTGACTCCACTTGTATCCATATTTATTTTATTTTTTTTATATTTATATTTATTTATTTTATATATTTTTTTATATCTTTGATAAATTAATGGTTGGCTTGAATATGTGGAAAAGTGTTCTAGCGGCGTACCGTATAAGGCTACTTGCGGCATCAATTCTATAGATACAAGATATCAATGAGGAAAGGTATTTAAAACCGCGAGAACCGCTATAATCCAGTTCGGATCCAACATCACGAGTTTGTAACTCGTAAGACATTGACACTTCCTATTTAATTATCCGTTATTCTACCAAACGATTTGACTCTGGGTGATAAAATATAATATGGTTTTCTTAATGGAAAGGAATTCACACAACGTGTTAAGGAGATTATTATTGATTTACACCACCCGAGTCACAGATTATTATGTGTTGAATTCCATATTTACTGATTTAGCACTCATAAATATTCCTAACGCACTCAATTGCGGTGTTTTGTTTTTAGTGCTATTAATTCTATATAACGTGTCAAGGAACTATTAACACTAAGAAGTGTTTATTTCCCTCTGTCAGACTCGTAATTCTGTTAATAATTCTACGTATATTCTTTCAAGGATTGATTTGGCACAGGATAGGCTCCTAAACTGACAGGTGTCTTAGTGTGTCCCTTGTCTTCATGACACGTGTTACAATCAGTTATGTGCTTTTTATATCTGTAAGCATTGTAGGCCAGTAAAATAGTGATTTGGCTTTCTGTGACATAGTAGGGAACCCTGGATGACGGAATGCAACCAGTTATGACGATTGGTATGAAAGAGATTATTACTAATACCTGGTCGTTAGTCATCTGCTGTGTTCTTCGGGTTTACCTCGTCACAGACCTACATATAATATTACATTTGATTACATTATTCTGATACACATACTTTAAATATACTTTTGCTTTAGGGTTTCTGCTCAAAAGTGTTTATTGTTTTTGCTTAGCCACTGACCCTGTTTCCGTTTCGAAGTGTTTATTGTTTGGTGTTTATTGCTGCTGACTCTGTTTCCGTTTCGAAGTGTTTATTGTTTGGTGTTTATTGTTTTGCTTATCGCTGTTGACACTTGCTTTGTTCAGTTTGTAACAGTTCTGCGCTCCGACCCAGATATTCAATGCTCGCGATCTCTTGGGTTAAGGAATTTTCTTGTTTAGATACGGTTTTAACAATAGGTACGGATGTTTCTATATCTTTTAGTCTAATTAATGGTTCTTTGCTGTATGGTGTGGGATTGCGGGATAATGCGTCAGCTATGATTATTGCTTTCCCAGGTAGATATCTTATCTTGGCTCCAAAGACCTGAATGATCATTTGTCACCGAGTTCCTTTTGGACTGTGATTAAAGCCTTTGAAAAACTCGGTAAAGGACTCATGTTCAGTAAGGACTTTATCAGGATAGCCATAGATTATGAACTTAAAATGTACTAGTGTTAAAGATACCTAGCCCTTCCTTGCCTATTACTGCATATTTACTTTCAGAGGGCTTTAGTTTACGTGAATAAAAAGCTATAGGGAAGAACTGTTTATCATATGACTGAAGTAATACCCCTCTTACCCCTTGGTCTGAGGCGTCTGTTGCAATAAAAAAAAATCCTTATTTAAATCAGGGATTTTTAAGTTAGGTAAGCTGCATTATTCCGCTTTTAAGATATCGAACGCCTGTTGATGCTTTTCAGACCATAATAAATCTACGCTCTTCTTCGTAAGATCTGTTAAAGGAGCTGTCATGATTGAAGAGTTACATATTTACATACGATTGTAATACCCACTACAGCGCAAAAGTGCTGTATCCCCCTTTTACGTTAATAAGTACCGGAAGTTATGAATAGCCGACACCTTACCATGGACTACTTTTAAGACCTTGACCAGACACATATAACCTAGATAAACATGTTCGGTTTTTAAAAACTCACATTTAGATATTTTACTCTGAGATTATTTGTCTTTGTCTCTGTAGCACTAGCTCTACTTTATGTGAATGTACTTCTAAGGTATTAGAAAAGATTACAAGATCATCCATATAGGCATGTAGGTTTATCCCCTAAAAGTCTCCAAACACTATTGTAATTTGGGGCGCAACGTAAGCCGGAGGCATACGTAAAAATTGATAATGTCCCCGGAGTGTGCTGAAAACGGTATATGAGGTACAATCACTTAGGTAATGGTATCAGGTAAAAGCCTTTAAGTAAGTCCAAGTAGGTGAAAAAAAATTATTCTAACCTAACAGAGATAAGATGTCGTCGGTACATCGCACTGGAAATTATCGGGAGTCGTTTCCTTGTTTAAGCGACAGTAATCTGCGCAGATACGCGAAATCCGATCTTTTATGGCATGACATTTGAGGGAAAAATTATATGGGCTTATTTGATTTCCTAATGACTCCTATTACTAACATTTTTCAACTTCGTCATTTATCTCTATTTTGAAATTTCATTGAGAGTCTATGCGAAGGTACGTATATAGCTTTATGTTTGTCCTTAGACCGTATTTTGTTTTCAATGACATCCGTTTTTCTCCCAGAGATCACTCGCTAGTGGAGAAACTTCCTGGTATTCAGGTAGAATATAAAAAAAGTTTCTGCTGAATCACCTCTGCTTGAATGACTTTACGGATATTACTTTAGATAGATTATCAGAGAGATTCATCCACGACTGGTTGGGCGTGATTAAAAATTAGCAACAATAAAAAATGCGATATTTATAACTTCTGTATCCACGATATGTATACTTTTAGGGCTTTGTTCGCGGAAATCGTTATATTTCAGAGTGTCGGGAAGGATTAAAATTTCATTTCCCAGCAAAGTCTTTTTACACGCACTAAGGCATTCGAGGGTGCATGCTTCTCGAGATTTTGCGTGCAAAGTACGACTGCGGTTGTGGGAGAATTCTGTTGGGTCATTTGAACAATGTTACGATTTATGAGACAAATGTATAGTTCCCTAATATAAGTTATTATTTGATTAATTGTCTCTTTTTTGTTCAAACTGATTTTGATATGTTTGAAGGTTTATAGGATTTTCCTTTGATAAACACGCCTTATTTTGCAGGATGTAAGATAATATTTTGTGTACCCCTAGATGGATCTTACAATTACACTACATACAGATCAACGTTTTTTTATAACTATAGAGGTATCTGTAAACGCTCGCTTATCCGGACTTCTCATTAGGGAAGTTCGAACAACAGACGGTGAGTCCGTAAATACTGGTAATTAATTGTACTAAAGGAATAAATAAGATATTCTAATTTTTACGGCGCGTACAGTTGGGCTTAATCCACCAGTATTTATTATAACTTAATGTATTAAAATTAAAACGAAAACCTGCTCTGATTACTTATACGGTCGTGTGTTTCATAGGAAAAATCTTTTTTAATTCAAAAAAATATTGGTATGAACCAACATCGCTTTTCCCCACTCTGCTAGAGTCGCTTATTGTGTGGAATTTGCTTCGCTTTGAAAACTTCGGCAGTTTTTTGACTAACCTTGACCGCTTGACTAGGTGACACAGTACCGAGTTTGCTTGTTTGATCTGAAAGGCTACTGTTTCTATTTCTTTTTGTAATAATTAGGATCCTTCTCTTTATTACCTCGGCAACGTATTGTGTGATTTTTAGCATTATGTTGCTGTTACGTATACAGCAAATGAATGACGAACTATTAGGAACTGAGCGATTACTAATAAGACAAGTTATCACTACTGCATACAATTTTAACTGTTTGTACTTCATTCTTTGCTAAAATTTGAAATAGTGAGGGATCCTGGTCAGCGCATTTAGCCTGATGAAAGTTTTTTAACAGACATGTTATTCCTTGCAATCCAGCCATATTTTTAAAGTTAAGTTGAGTCATTGAGGTTCGATATTTTATATAACTCAAAAAACTCAAGGCTAAACTGCGATCGGGACTTTGCAAAGGAGCATTTATTGTCATGACCCGAAATAGTGTTACCTCTAATTTATCTAGATTTGTACGGGTGTTCCACTTGTTTTTTGTGTGTTTTCTAATCACTACGGTGCTTAACGACCCTATCCATGCATCTGTATAAATACAGACGTCCACTGCGTAAACGCATATTCACTGTTTAATATGATTTGTTACGTAAGGGATTAATAATCACCCAAAATGATAAAATTAACATAGTATACGATTATGATATTTCAGTAGAACTTCTGGAAACAGACACTCAAAGATAAAAACTCGCAGTAGCGAAATCTCAATGATGTAGATAATTTCTGTAAAAAGTAAGATTAAGAATGTCTCGTAACTTCAGCCACAGGAATAACGAAATTCGACCTGCAAAGGAAACACTCAAAGTTACTCCAAATGAATAAAAAATTGTACTTAGCTTGCTTTTGTGGGAAGTCACGGTGTTCCGATAACGACACACGGCCTTGGTCCTCCTCTATTTAGCGGACGACCTGGTTTGGCTTCAGTTTCCCCCGTGCGCGTTGTTTCGATGATTCGAGCCCTTGAAAGATCCGATGCTGCAGACGCGTTCGGTTTGTTTCTTGGAGTGCCGGAAACGCTCACTAACGATGTTTTCTTGAATGATTCTAATGAGAGACGAAGCTTGCGTTGTCGTAGAAAAAGGACACGTCGGTTTTGTTTCTTGAAGTTATTCACTAACGATGATACTAAGTTGCTTGACGAATCTTGTTGTTTTCTGAAGTCGCTCACTAATGATGATACTAGGTTGCTTGAAGAATCTGCTGCTTCCGTCGTCGTTGACTTCTTATGATACATGATTTATTATTCTGGTTTTTTCTTCGTAGGACGTTGTAGAGTTCTTCTGGTCCGCTGGCCACCAAATATTAGGGCTCTGCCTTGTATGATAAGGCGCCCTATGAGGTAATGTTAGACTAGCGATAATCTATACGCTAAGTCGGTTGGTATTGCACTTCCATCTTCAATGGCGTGTCTGGGTTTTGTAGATCACTTACGAAGTCGGTATTATCTTTACGACGATGTGTTGAACTCATGGTTCGGTGAGGTTCTTGTAGAAAACACAAGGTATAAAAATAGTATAATCTTCTGAAGTTTTACATGATGGAAGATCAGGGTGATGATCGTAGCAAGTCTTCTATGACGATAGCTTGATCGCTTCTGCCAATGATGATGGCTAATCCTATTCCTCTACATGATAAAGCTTAGGTAAAGAGGTAGCAGTCTTCTAATGACGATAGCTAACTCTGTTCTGCTTGTCTACCATCTCTGTTACAAGTTATGAAGGAACAGACGTAGTTCGACATTATGAACATACTATCAGATGACATAGTTTCATACGAACACACAATCGAATGAGACACGCTACAGATCACGTAGGCGGTGGTTGTCTCAAGCAGGGAGCTTGGACTAATGTTTATAAACAATTGAATGACTACAGGTGACGGCATGTTATCTTAGCTTACATACTTATTGTATACGTCATCTTTAGCGTCTCTAGTCTGATCACATTCCTGCAAGCAATCTGGTTGACCTCTTTAGTTTTAGACTTTTATATATATGGACTAACATTCCATATTTTTATTATGTAAACACTTACACTATGACGTACCTCTAAGTAAATGGGGATACAATCCACAATGATGTAAAATCCTTCTGTAGTTTAAAAATATATATTTTCTTGTACAGAAACTTATAGCTTTCGACCATCAACTGTGGTCATTTTAGTGAACAAGACCACAGCTGATGGTCGAAAGGTATAATTTCCTGTACAAGAAAATATATATTTTTAAACTACAAAAGGATTTTACATCATTGTGGATTATATCCCCATATATATATATATATATATATATATATTATATTATATCTATATATATATATCTTCTTACTATTATTATTAGTATCATATTATTATTATTATTATTATTATATTATTATTATTATTATTATTATTATTATTATTATTATTATTATTATTATTAACTTGATTTATTTTATTTTCTTATATAATTTTACTTTTTAGATACTAATGCTATTCTCTCTTCCTATAGGTACGGCATCAAGCTTTTGTTGGCGTGTGATGCCGATTTGCATTACATGTGTAGTGAGATTGCTTACTTGGGGAAGGACACAGTCAGGGTGCCGAGAGGACAGACGTTGGGAGAAGTATTCATGACAGAGCTTGTGCGACTTTTTCGCTGAAGGGGTCACACAGTGACGACGGATAACTTCTTCATGACGTTACCTCTCGCCTTATCACTCGCTGGCGTTGGCATGTATTTGTGTAGCACCATTCGGGAGAAACCTTTTATTCCTAAGGAACTCTCTGAGAATGTACTTCCCGTCAAGGACTCAGTGGCTGTGTTCAATTATGAACACAACTTGACTCTCCAGTGTCAGCAAGTCAGCAGGACTAAGAAGGTGATGCTGTGGAGTTCCCTGCATCATGATCCATCTGAAATAGAAAGACGGATGTTCTATAATGCTACGAAAGGGGGTGTAGACACATTCGATCAGATGTGTTCTACGTCAAATTGTGTTTGTAAGACACGACGCTGGCCACTTTGTCTTTTCTATGGGATATTGAATATAATTATGGTGAATTCTTATATTTTCTATTCGTCCCTGCCATCGTCAAAGAGTATGACAATGCGAAGGTTCCTCAAGAAGCTCGCCATTGAATTTTGTGCTCACCTAGTAAGTCATCGGTATTATATGTTGACCAACTTGTGGGATATAGACCTCTTCCTGCCGTTGGGCACGCAAAAAAGGGTAGGCTCCACTTTGGAGGGTGCCGATCGTAAAAATATTTGCCAAAAATACACTAATCAAGACAGGCTAATGATTATCAGGCATTATTAGCACTATAATAACGCATCTCTGTCAGTTTTATCATCCTACAGGGAAAATAAATGATGTTTTAAGAAAAAAAATGATTTTAAGAAAAAAAAAATGATTTAAGAAAAAAAATGTACTGAGGTCATTTGGTGATCGGTGAGAAACTACAGTCTTGAATAGAAATTCGGTCTGACAGAATGTTGGTATATCCCATTGGAACATGCACAAATTATTATCAAAATATAACAGTAAATAATGCACGTAACAAAAAAAAAAAAGAGAGCAACAACTGAAGCGAAAGCGCAGCCGATAATATGGAAATCGCAAATATATAAAAAAATAGTATAGTATCCCTCTAAATTGGTCGATGTCTTTTCTACGTTTTCTACGAGTAGTTTCATCTCAGAAAACCATTTTCTAGGGGTATCTAAACAAATTTTTCAAGTTTCTTGTCCTCAGAAAAAATCGCTTTTTTCGCTTTTTTCGTCTGGGTTTGGTTTTTGTTTTTTTCGGGAAGGGGGTGTGGGGGGTTTTTCTTTGATTGTCCTACATAATATAATTTTTAGATGTTTTAGGCTATCAAGTGACATAATAACTACAATCTCTCCGAAGGTTTTGTCCCTAAATCGAGGTTTGAAAATTTTTATGAATATTTCTTCCTAACTATAGCCTTATTTTTCGGCGGGGCTTTCGCTGAACTTGCCTGAAGTTGTTGCTCTTTTTTTTGTTATTACGTGCTTACTTACTGTTCTATTTTGATAATACTTTATGTGCATGTTCTAGGGGGATATAGTACAAACATTCTGTCAGACCGAATTTCTATTCAAGACTGTAGTTTCTCACCGATCATCAAATAACCTTCAATACAAGGGGCCCTGAATTTCACATTTTTTTTCATAAAATCATTTATTTTCCCTGTAGGATGATAAAACTCACAGAGAATATGCGTTATTATAGTGCAAATAATGCCTGATAAATTCATTAGCCTGTCTTGATTAGTGTATTTTTGGCAAATATTTTTACGATCTCTTACGATCGGCACCCCTCCAAAGTGGAGCCTACCCTCAAGCTGCCCATCTAGAGAAGACCGCAAGACAAGCAAGACGTGTGCGTTACAACGGGCCTGTCTGCCTACAGCATAAAACTATCTTGTGTCCGAAATACATGTCTTCTATGTAGGTAAGTTACACCATGAAACTTTTTTTTTTACTACTTTTTTGCATAAATACTATAATTTTATTTTTGCAAAATATATATAATAAATGGTTTACCTAAATTATTGCAATAATTTTTTTTTATATTTTTGTCGACATTATTTCAAAATTTTCGAAATTATTCCCTTTTTGAAAAAAAAATTTTTTGGTCAGATATTTTTTATAGCTGAAAAATAATGTTCAAACGTCAAGAAAGCCACCATAAAAGTTTCATGCAAATCCACGAATAATTAGATAACTAAATAACACCTCGAAATTGACATACCCTTCTTCCATTTCAGGTAGCAAATTTGGCCGTCGCACTTGGCGTGGTTGGGGGCCATTTTGTGTATTTGTCCGAAAGTTAAGTTGCCACATCTCTATATATTCATGTTTTCTATAGAATGTGATATTCTGGTATATTTCCGTGTACAAAAATCATATTTTATACTAATTACAACAACGATGTTTATAAGAAATTTTCCTGGTGAAATGAGGAGGTCAACAAATGACCTTTACATTGGAGTAAGTTTTTTGGGTCAGATTTTTTTTATGGCTGCAAATTAATCTTCAAACATCCAGCAAGCCATACATAATTAGATAAGTAAATAACACATTGAAATTTACATTTCATTCCTCCATATCCGGTGGTAGATGTGGCGCAGTCGCACTTGTCGTGGTCAGGGGCCATTTAATGTATATATCCGAAAGGTAAGTTGCCATATCGCTATATATTTTTGTTCTCTATAGAATTTGTGATATTCTGGTAGATTTCCATGCATAAATATCATATGTTATACTAATTACAACGATGTTTATATGAAATTTTCCTGGTGAAACGAGGAGGTCAACAAATGTTTTGGGTCAGATCTTTTTTATGGCTGTAAAATAATGTTCAAACATCTAGCAAGCCACCTTAATAGTTTTATGCAAATCCACGCATAATTAGATAAGTAAATAACACATTAAAATTTACATTTCATTCCTCCATTTCAAGGGGTAGATGTAGCCATCGCACTTGTCGTGGTTGGGGGCCATTTAGTGTATATATCCAAAAGGTAAGTTGCCATATCGCTATACATTCTTGCTCTTGATAGAATTTGTGATATTATGGTAGATTTTCATGCATCAATATCATATTTTATACTAATTACAATGATGTTTATAAGAAATTTTCATGGCTGCCAAACAATATTCATGCATCCAGCAAGCCACCATAATAGTTTTATGCAAATCCACGCATAATTAGATTAGTAAATAACACATTGAAATTTACATTCCATTCCTCCATTTCAGGTGGTAGATGTGGCCGTCAGAGTAGGTGTCTGTTTGTTTGTTTGTATGGTGCTTTTACGTTGCATGGAACCAGTGGTTATTCAGCAACGGGACCAACGGCTTTACTTGACTTCCGAACCATGTCGACAGTGAACTTCTATCACCAGAAATACACATCTCTCACTTCTCAATGGAATGGCCGAGAATTGTACCCGTGATCACCAAGGTGGAACGCTAATACCATACCAACCACGCTGCTGAGGTGCTCAGAGTAGGTGTCAGCTACGGCCATTTTGTTGGCAGAACCAAGAGATAAGTTGCCATATTGCTATATATTCTCGTTAATTAATGATATTCTGGTAGATTTTCATGCATAAATATCATATCTTATAATAATTACTATGATTTTTATAAGAAATTTTCATGGTGAAAATAGGTAAAAAAAATTACCCTTAGATTTGACCCCTGATATAACAGAAAGTATCATCTTTGTCCAACTATTTTTACATAATTCTGTTTTAGGATAATATGTCTTTATTCTATAAAAAAAATAGCCACTTCCTATTTCCTTTAAGTACCAAAAAAAATTTGTGAAATTTTGACTTTTTCTTTTTTTTTGCCAAAAAAATTTTAATTTGTTTTTTCTTTTCAGATTTTGACCTCTATGGGTCAGACATCTTTTCTGGCAATCACATATTGCAAATAGTGGTTTCAGGAAGATTTCCCCCAATTTTTGTGTATATGTAGCTAATTTTGTATTTTTTGTAAATATTTTTGTAATTATTTTGTATATGCTTATTTTTAAAAAATATTTGTAATAAATATATTATTTGTAGATGGGTATTATTGATCTTTTCAGTAGTGTTTGTGAATGTTGAAATTGATTTTAGAAACTAAAATGTACAGCAAAAATGAAGTTAAGTATTTTTGGCAAATTTTTCTAGACGCTTGGGTCAATCTCGACCCGCACACACCTTTAATGGGGTACCAATATAGCGAAACCTAGCCAGGGTTAATAAGTATGAGCCAAGTGTCAGTGAACAAATGGGTCTGGGAGATCGACAGTTAGTGTTGGTAGAATATGGAACAAAGCGGAAGCATATAGAGAAAGGGAATAGAAGGAAGAAGCGTGAAATGCATGATAAGGGTGTTAGTGTTAAAGTACAAACTGTTGATAAGGTGTGTAATACGGATGACTTTGAGGGAATTACTAGTACTTGTAGTGTGTGTGGGTTCGAATTGACAGGGATAAGTGAAATTTCAGTGGGAAGGGAACCGAGTAGTAAGGAAGTTGATAGTATGGATGAAACTTTGCAAGGGTTTCACAGAAGTATGGATTAGTTCATCCATACTTCTGTGAAACCCTTGCAAAGTTTCATCCATACTGTCACGTAATGGTTTGGCAGCAGAAATAAGGGAGATATTGGGACAAGAGCTAGAAGGTGTAGATAAGGTAGTGAACAAGATTTGGGAAGATAGTAGTGAGGGTGATAATGGGAATCTGAATGAGAGTGGTTTGGAAGAAGTGAATGGCGATGTTACTGAGAGTGTATGAGGGTCCTCAAACAAGATCCAGGGGCCCTGCATCCAAGCAATTTAGTGTAAGGAGACAGTGTTAAATGTAACAGGGGAGGTAATATGAAGGAGTGATATGATAGTTGCATTTGACAACGTCTTCAAGGGTTGCACGAGAGAATGAGTGAGAGTGTTGCTGAGTTATTTGTGGTTGTCGGAAATAATTGAGTTTAAATGTTTTCGTTCATGTTTGGTGTTGCTGCATGGTAGTGTGTAAGTGCGTATGTGTTTTTCTGAGAGTGTGAGTGAGCGAGCTATCGAGAGAGAGGGAGAAAGAGCATAAGTGGTTTGTTGTTGGGTGATTGTTTTAGGTTGTCTGCTGGCACAGTTGACAGAGTGAGTCTTGGTTCAGTGTCTGTACTGGACAGTCTTTTTTGGCAGCAGTCTTAGATATTGTTAATGGTAAGTTGTGTTGTGTTTCTGGGTTGAAATGTTTGATTTGCTGTTGAGGTCATATGCTTAGAGTTGTTCAATTTGTTGTGCTTGTGTGTTGGAAGGTTGATGAGCTTGTGAGTTTCTGTTGAGTTGTATATCAGTTGTAGTTGTGAGCTGTTGTTGGTGAGCTGTTGTGATTTCTTGGTGTTGTTTGTGAGTGGTTGTATATGGACATGTAAGGTTGTTGTTTTGACGTCTGGGCAGTGATTTGTTGTGCTGTTGAGTTATTGTATGGTTGAAGTACTCTGTTGGTTGTTTTGTGTTGTGATTCTTAGCGGTTGTTGTGTCTCATTGACCTTATACAGCGGACAAGACAGCTTCTTGCCTTGAAGACAGTCATGTGTGATAAGTACGAGAGTGTGAAATTCTTTTCTGTAGTTTTCGTTGAAGCAAATGTCCTGCACTTAAAAGTAACGTAAAGGGAAAAGTGGGGCCAAGGGTAATTTTGGCAGCCCGATTGTTTTAAGTAAATGTGGGGGGTCTTGCTCGCTTTTGTTTTTTTTAGCTTGTGATTCCACCACAATATGTTGGTTGGTTTTGATTGAGCTGGCCTTATGCCAGCACAGGCTCTTGCTCATAGAGCAGCCCATAGGTCATTTTGAATATTTTGTAGGTGAATGGTGAGATTTAAGGATATGAATATGCCCTTTATTACGATAAATATGGACGTGAAAGTGAAAAGATATGCATGAAAAACTAAAATGAAAGGTTAATTAACAGTCGAGATTACAAACCCCTTTGATCCCCAAGGAACCCATCAGTAGAAGAAAAAGATCGATAACAGAGAGTACTGGCGAGTCAGAGATAGCCAGTAAGGAAAAAATTTAAATAATTATCATTGGAGAAAATTTTTTAAAAAATTCTATGGAGTTAAAATGCCATTTTTCATTACTCGAGGAAAGAAAGAGAGCATCGATCGCTATAATGGTGGAGAATGATGAAGGAAAACGAAAATATGTAAATGTTAGGAACAGCAACACAGAAGCAGTAGTTTGAGTAATAGATGAAAAATTTTGATCGTTAAACTTGAGGTAGCAGAAAATGGAGGAGAAAAGAAGATTGTTTAGTAGAAGAAAAGTGGATAGTTGCCAACCCAATAGCCAACAATTAATTAAATGTCTAGGGTTGGAAACGGATATTGTACACTAAGGAGGTATTCTGGGAGCTCAACCTTGTATCTTTTGTTGTTGTTGAAGAGGTCGTTTATCAATTTATTGTGTTCCATTATGCTGCTCTTACTTGCTTCCCTGATAGCTTTCATTCTGTCCACGGAGCTCTTGGAAGGTGAGAGGGATTTTACCTTCTTTGTCCTCAGTCTCAGCAGATCTATTGGAACACAATGGCAATTCTTCGGATTGCATGCCTTCATCTGTCCATGGGACTGGTCATTCTTCTGTTTGGGTTCCTGCTTCAACACGCAAAACTACTGGTGGTGTAGGGGTTGGGGGAAAGATCTTGGGGTTGAGGGGGTGTTCTTTATAGGGGTTGTAGGAGTTGGCGTAGGGGTCAGAGGAGTGACCTTCGGAGTTAGACGGGTGTTTTAGAGGTTTGGGGAGCAGGAATTGGGCAGTAAAGAGATGTGAGGGGTTAGAATGTAGTGCCAGGGAGGAGGCTGTGAAAGGGTAGGTTAAGGAGTTTGAGTTGCAGGAGGCAGATTTGTCTTTGGGTGGAATCTTGGCGGCAATGGCTGTCGTTCTCATGGTCTTGCTGGTGAAGGGGGGATGTCCTTTATTTTCCAATTCCTCTCCAATTTGGCAGGACAACCCTTAAACCATGCATGGTGATGTCTGAAGTTTGGGCATCGGGCTACAGTGTGTGTCGTGTCGCTGGATGCAAATTCCGCAGACATGGTGGGACGAGTACTCACTCTTATTGTGACCAAACCTCTGGCACTCAAAACACCTCAGACGTTCAGGTATGAAGGCTTCTATGCGATAGTTTCCAAGGATCCCAAGGTCGATGCAGGACGGTAGTTTCCCCTTGAAGGTGGCTTCAACCTTCAAGGTTCCTCTCCAGTCTTTGTTTTGCATCTTGTCGCACTCATGATGTTCGGCACTTCTAAAATTCGTTCAGTGGTGATATACTTGGGGACTTTACAATTTGTCCCTTTCGTAATTT
Source organism: Macrobrachium nipponense (assembly GCF_015104395.2). Classification (NCBI taxonomy): domain Eukaryota; kingdom Metazoa; phylum Arthropoda; class Malacostraca; order Decapoda; family Palaemonidae; genus Macrobrachium; species Macrobrachium nipponense. The sequence goes on along the minus strand of NC_087217.1, from coordinate 31,091,113 downwards.
TTTTCAGCAGGTTCTAGCAGGAGGCACGAGGGATCCTTCTTCAGCAGCTCAGCAGATTGTTGATTCTTAAGACAAATGGTGAATTCCCCTTTCAGGTTTGGCCTGGCTTGAAGTTTTGCTCCTGGGTACTCCTTCTGGCCCAGACCCAGTTTCTCTGTTCAGGCAGGATACTACATATCCATCCACAGCCTCCTTTATGGCCTGTGATCATCTGTAATAAATTTTCAGTACCCAGTTACCTGCCATACTCTCTGGTCCTCACAAGCCACTCGATGTGCCAACACGCCCACCAAACAAGCAGTTCACTCGTCAACCCCCTTTTCATCATTCACACCCTCTCTCTCGAAATAAAAAAAAAAAAAAACACAGACACAAACCTTCACCATACTATCTTAACAATAATAATAAACATAAAAATACAATATAATAAATACACAAAACATCCAAGACCCTTCCTATTACTTCCAACGAATGCAAACAACCCAACAAGACACAGACAAACTACCAGCCTCTCTCTCTCACATTCCCCCGTATTTCCTTCCTTGTTACATTTGACAACATCCTTTCACATACTCACAACATCCACACTAAAACCCAGGGATGTTTGGATGCTGGCCCCCTGGATCTTGTTTGAGGCCCCTCATTTGCTCTCTCAATTGCATCATCATTCAATTCTTCCATACCACTTTCATTCAAACTCACACTATCTACATCGTTACTGTCCTCCCAAATCCCATTTTTATCTCATCTACCCCTTCTAACTCTTGCCCCAATATCTCCAATATCTCTGCCACCAAATCACTCATCTTATTCATATTCCTGCCAAACTCCTGAAGAGACTCATTCATACTGCTACACTTCCTTACTACTTGGTTCCCTTCCTGTCGAAATCTCGCTACACTCTGTCAACTCAAACCCACATACAAAGTCTCATCCCTTCCCTCCCCAGGCTTTTCTGTATTGCACGCTCTATCAACCACCCCTACCCTAACACTAACCCCTTTGTCATGCATTCTTCACCTTTCCCTTTCATTCCCTTTTCTTACCTTCTTCTGCTTTCTTCCATGCTCAACCAATACTAACTGCTGATCCTGCAAATCCATTTGCTCACTGATGCTTGGCTCATATTTATTTACTTTCAACCACTCACTCATTGCATTCTCACAGATATACTGTGGCACATCCCTCCACCTGCGGAGCTGATTTTGATGTGCCCTGACCTCATCCATACCCCCATCTATTTGCAACTTCCCCAAAACATAACTTAACCCACTTGATCCCACTTCCAAAACCTCAAAAGGCCCCTCAAACTTTTCCCTTACTTTACATTCATTCTTCCCCTCCCAATCACCTCTTTCGACAATTTATCCCTGTAATGGTAATTACATTATAGCAAAGAAAGATAAAGGAAAGGAAAATGCATCTTCGAGAAGTTCTGCAGTAAGGATGCTTTTGCACGTGTGTTAGCAGTGCCTGTTCTCATGATGGTTCTAGAATCGGCAGGAGTTTTGTGGAACTTGAGAGGCGCCGACGTGACGTGAGAAACGCCGCAATTTCTGATGCAATACCTCATCTAGATTCTTCTAAGAAGTTCCGGTAATCTCGGGAGTCTGTGACGTTCACCATAGGCCCCGCCCCCAGAATGCCGTATAAATACGACGGACGAAGTAGGAGAAGGCAAATCATCAGTAAGAGCCACAGATCAAATTATCAGTGAGGACTCAGCAGCAGAGATCAGAGATCATCAGAGCGTGATAAGAGAAGAAGGAACTGACGAAGCATCAGAGAGAAAAAGGTGCCCGAGAATTGGAAGAATTCTGGTCAAGTCGTCTTCAGGAGTGGACGACTGAGTTATTTCAACGTTGGAAGAAACGTTGACATTATTGTTGGTAATGACTTAGCTTTATCCAAGAATGTGAATCCTGTTGTGAAGGATATTCCAGTGCCTGAAATGGTAGTAACTAGGTCAGGTTTAGATATAGACATAGACTACGGTCATAATTTGTTTGTGGATTTGAACGAGTGTGAGTTCGTGGATTCGAACGAGAGTAAGTTCGTGGATTCGAACGAGAGTAAGTTCGTGGATTCGACGAGTGTGATAGAGGTGGCGAGGTTGATCTTGGCATGAGTGTGGCTGAGAAACCTAACTATCGTTGACAGTGATAGCCAAACGGAAGGTGTAGCTGTCAAGGGTAACGTAGTAAATGTACTGGTATCTAGTACTAGTTACGGTGATGAATTAGGCGCTAACCTTGTGACTATGGATGAGCTAGTCAAGTTGCAGAGAGAGGATAAGACACTAACCCGAATTTTTGAGTTTGAACTAGATGATGATCTCGATGATGTGTGTAAGGAAACTTTTTGTGTAAAGGACAAAGTTTTGTGTCATTATGTTCATCCTGAGTCAGGTAGTAAAGGGGAAGTCACCGAACAATTAGTGGTTCATAGGGAGCTTCGTGAGCTAGTTTTGAAGTTAGCACATGATGAGCAAGGACATTTAGCAGTAAATTAAACTTTCAGGTCTATTAGTAGGGCATACTTTTGGCCTAAAATGAGAAGTGATGTGAAGAGGTATGTTTTAAGCTGTCATGAATATCAAATTGCCAGGAAACCGATTCAAGTAATTCCCAGAGTTCCGTTGTGTAATATTCCTTCAGTAGGCGAATCTTTTGAGAATGTTTTTATCAATATGGTCGGACCTTTGTCTGTAAGTAAGGGTAGAGAAGATTACATAACTAATCTTGAGTATATATATAAAAACAATTTAAGAGATGGTTGACAAATAGCGAAGGAGAACGGGAGTCAAGGGGGGACTAAATGGAAACATGATCTTGGAGTGAAAGAGACAAATTTCTGTGTAAGAGATAAAGTTTTAGTACTAGTCCAGAAAGAAGGTCCCTCTTTACCTTATAAGTTCGAAGGTCCTTTTTCAGTGTTAGAGGAGAAGGGAAATGCACATTATGTAATTAATGTGGGTAAGAGTAGAGCAAAGGCAATGAATGTAAATTTGCTTCAGAATTATAAAGAACGCCCCGCACCTTGGCCACCGCCAGTGTTCGATGTGACAGTGTTACTGAGAGAAATTAGTTTTGAGAAAGATGCAAGAGGTGTCTTAGTCTTTCAAAGTTTTGAGCAGAGTTCAGAAATCGGAAAAAGTAAGAGAAGGATAATGTTATAGCAGATAGCCTCTCTAGAGTTTTCAGAATGAGTAGAATGATAACCGTTTTCTATTTTTGCATGAGTGGTTTAGTGAATGAAGAAGTGTTGAAGCTTTATGCAGAATTGTTCCCCTGCTGTTTGGCATCGGTGACCCTGGTAGCTGTGACGCCAGAAAACCCACAACCAATCAATCAATCCCCTGCTGTTTAATTCTTGTTTCTCTTTAGAAAAAAATAAAATCAGTTTATTTCATTTTTTTTCTTTTTTGGGGGGACGTGTAATGGTAATTACTTTATAGCAAAGAAAGATAAAGGAAAGGAAAGTGCATCTTCAAGAAGTTCTGCAGCAAGGATGCTTTCGCGCGTGTGTTAGCAGTGCCTGTTCTCATGATGGTTATAGAATTGGCAGGAGTTTGTGGAACTTGACAGGCGCCGACGTGACGTGAGAAACGCCGCGATTTCTGATGCAATACCTCGTCTAGATTCTTCTAAGAAGTTCCGGTAATCACGGGAGTCTGTGATGTTCACCGTAGGCCCCGCCCCCAGAATGCCGTATAAATACAACGGATGAAGTAGGAGAAGGCAAATCATCAGTAAGAGCCACAGATCAAATAATCAGTGAGGACTCAGCAGCAGAGATCAGAGATCATCAGAGCATGATAAGAGAAGAAGGAACCGACGAAGCATCAGAGAGAAAAAGGTGCCTGAGAATTGGTCGAATTCTGGTCAAGTCGTCTTCAGGAGTGGACGACTGAGTTATTTCGACGTTGAGCAAGATTTCAGAGTTCCTGCCCTTTGAGTATCAAGAAGGCATCTACAATTAGAGTTCTCCTTTTGTGAAGCCATCGCTTCGAGTTGCAAAACTGGTTGGCAAGTACTTTCATTACCTCACTGTTCCTCCAGTTCATGCAGTGTAAGATTTTACCTTTTTTATGTAAATAGGAGACACCATTCTGCATTTATCTTTGTTAGTAAGCTTGTAAATAAACCTTTGTTGTGTTAGTGTTTCTTTTTATATTCGTATCCCCAGTTTCAACTGTTGGTGTTGAATTCTTTTTGTTTATAATAATATCAAACCTGAAGCAGACCCCTCTCGGTTCGTAACAATCCCCAACACTAAAACTTTCAATTCTCTCACTTGCTCTCTTCCATACCTCCCAATCACTCTCTGATAACTTCAACCTTGACCTAATAATTCTCTCAAAATTTAACACATACTTACAGGGTGACATACCTATACCCTCTTGCAACATGGCGTTGTACGCCCACACTGCACACCCCATATGCATATCCCAATCATTATCACACTTACTCATCATTTGCAAAATCTCAGTCACGTCCTAACAGTCCTTTCAGCCAAACCATTTGCACTGGACATATATGGAGTAGAATAAACATGTACAATACCCCATTCCCTCAGCATTTCCTCAATTCCCATCCCATAAACTCAGGCCCATTATCACTCAACATTCTCACAGGATTACACACACACATTGGCAACATCACTTGGCTTACCATTCACTCCTCTTATTCTTGATGGGGACTGCATTTGCAAATTTGCTCATGGTCCACCATCACGATCATTCCCACATGCCCCCTTGCTGTCATTGGCAAAGAAACACAGTCAGTCAAAAGGATTTCAAACGGTTCTTTCATTTGCAGTTGCAACACAGGCGGACTCACATGCACATGCCGATACTTTTCCCTCTGATATTCTTCACATGCAACAGCCACGTCCACACAAATCTTACTTAACCAAGGTGCAAATAGTCTCTTTCATGCATTCCCACAACTTATTCTTCCCCATGTGCCCAAGCCAATCATGGACCAACAGGCACATACTCACGGCCGAGTCACTGGTAAACACTGGCACATACATTTCCTTATCATGCATCCTCGACATCGCATCCGCAATCACATTCTTACTCCCTGACATACTCAAACCTAAAGTCAAACTCACTCAAATCCTCAATCATCCTCATACTCCAAGCATTCACGCTTTCTTTCTTAATCATATACACTAACGGCTGGTGATCCGTCCGTATAACAAATCTTACCCCATACAAAAACACTTTCAACGCTTTCTCACAGAATCTTATAGCCGCAAGCTCTCTCTCAACTACTGAGTACTTTCATTCCGCTTTATTAAAGGCTTTACTTACTTATGCTATCACTCTTAAATTACTCTTCTTCATTCACCTCTTGCAACTGTGGTAAGCATCCCCCCCATACTAAACTCACTAGCATCTGTGTAGAGCTCAAGCCTACTCGCATTCTTGCCATAATCCAGGAATGTCAAAGGCGACATCCATTGCAGCCTCCTCTTTCAATTTCTCAAATGCTTTCACCATTCGCTCATCCCACTTCAACTTAGTGCAATTTCTCTTCTATGTTCATTCAGTCAGCGACTTTCTTATCCCTGAACAGTCCCTAGCAAACTTCCTTCCAAACTAAATCAAACCCAAAAAAACTTTCAACTCATGCACAGTCCGGGTTCATGGAAATTCTCTTACCTCCGCATTCACCAACATGTATAGCAACCCTACGCAATCACCCTCATGTGTACCCTGCACTCGCTTCTACCCAGTACGCAGCAACGAGGCCACCACAAACTTGCTCGCATCCACACCTTCAACCACATATTCACACTTGTCACAGTTGGTAATCCAGAGACTACCCAGCCATTCAACTTTCACACTAACAACTTCCCGATCTCGCATGGCACTTTCAAGCTCTCTTTTGCAACCAAAGGCACCCCTTTCCATACTTTACTGTCTATCCCTCCATCCCTATCCGAGTACAACTCCCCACGTACATTCCCTTTCAACTACAATTCAATCATGTTCGCACTCAGATGGACCACCATTCCACACTCCTTCAAGAACTTATACCCTAACAACATATCATACTTATCATTCATTCCCTTGACCACACAAAAGTCACTTTCATCCATCAATACCCCCTTGATAAATGCACCGGTGTATGTGTGAAGCTCCACTAGATTGGCAACAATGAGTCGTTTTGCCGTCGTCTGCTCATATGTACTTCAGAAATATCTGTAATTTTTCAGGGTTAATTTGGTTGCAAAAAAGGGATAATAGACATGAATTAAATAAAAATTTTGCAGTAACAAAATAAAGTTAAACTAAATAATGAGTAAAGTAAACAATTAAGGAAATAAAGCTTTGGAGCTCATAAACCGTGTACTCGTATACTGCCCGTAACTGCGTTTGTGGAGTGAGCGCGTAGGAACCAGGAACAGCAACATAATTCAAGTGGAATATGGAGTGAATTAAAACCAAAACATGTATAATTACAATAAAATAAGCACTAAGGAGTTTCATTTGTGATGGCAGTAAGGATAACACTAATGGGAGATTCATAAATCCAGGACAGAGTGAAATGCTTTAATAAAATTCATCTGATAATTCTCAATATATTGCATTTTATGTAGCTACTAAGAGCATAGATGCATAGTTTCATGAATAAATACACTAAAATCAAAGAAAAATACATATTTATATCCATATGACAAAATAGCCGTGTTTATAACCTGCTGTACATATTATTGCATTGTGTTTTATGGGCAGAATATGACAGCGATATAATTTTTGAATATTAGTGTGTACTCGGTTAAGTGTGTATGTTACAGATTTAGTTTTAACACATTTGGTTTATACTCATAGCAAGCCTTATGGGCGAACTCATTCGTTTTACAAGCAATAAGTGATTTTACCTAATAGGTGCCAGGAGTCGGTGGTCTTATCGATGCCATTGTCATTTTAATCAGGAAATCTTCGACAGCCTTACGAGACTGCCGAAAATACAAAAGCACTAAAGAGTCTTGTATAATAGCTCAAAAATTATTACGCAAGACGTTTGAGGGAAGCTTGTAGATCAGAAGTGTAGTGTCTTGCAGGCACTTTCCTGTGACCAGGTTTCAGTAAAATTATATCTATTTTTTATGATGCCAATGTTGAAGGGCCAGGAACGTCGATAATGTTTAGCAGAGCTTTCTTCCTCTTCTGCACTTTCTGGAAGCCTTCATCCAGAAAGTGCAGAAGAGGAAGAAAGCTCTGCTTAACATTATCGACGTTCCTGGCCCTTTGACATTGGCATTGAAAACGACCAGTAATAAGGAATTCCAATCACCATCAAAGTTCAGAGCAGTGACCACGCAAGGCCAGATGTCATATGCAGCTATATTGGCACTAAAAAAAGAAGTACCCAGAAGCAAAACTTCAAGCCAGACCAAATCTGAAAGGAGAATTCACCATTTCCCTGAAGGATCAACAATCTGCTGAGTTGCTAAAGAAGGATCCCTTGTGCCTCCTGCTAGACCCTGCTTAAAAAATTACAAAGGGGATGATTTGTAAAGTCCCCAAGTATAAAACCATAGACCAAATCCTACAAGTGCTGAACATCGTGAGTGCTACAAGAGGTAAAGCAAAGACTGGAGAGGAAACCTTGAAGGTTGAGGCCACCTTCAAAGGGAAAATATTGACCTTGCGATCCTCAGAAATTACATACAGGAGGCTTCATACCAGAACCTGGTCACCACAAGAGTGAGTGCTCATCCCACCATATCTGTGGAATATGCAGCCAGCAACACGACACTGGCATATGCCTTACCAAGTTTAAGGCAAATGGCCACACTGTAGCCCAATGCCCAAACTGCAAACAACAACACCATGCATGGTTTAAGGGATGTTCTGCTGAATTGGAGAGGATTTGTGTCGTGAAAAAATATGTGCACAATTTTTTTTCAACCTGAGTCTGCCTTTGGATGCCAACTCATAGTTCCACATCAGTCAGTTGGCGGCAAAATGGCATGGTTCTCTCAGTAATTTCATGAATTACTATGCTTTTTATTACGTCAACGCCAACGAGTTATTGAGAGTAGTAATATTAATATTGAAAGTAGTAATATTAATTTTGATGAGATTGCAATTGCTATTGCAAGAGGAAAATAAGCTGCCAAGGAAAATCATAAATTGTAATTTAATGGCTAACTGGCCAGCCAGCTAGCATCGAGAATCACTTTCTACGTCCTTCCTGCTCTAGATCTGAGCTGAGGTGGGCATCTGTGCGATCGTTCCTGTATTTCCGCACCAAAAATACGGCCTCCACCCTGAGGCAGTTGTAATGAAAGTAAACACTTGATGACAGATTCCAAGCTTTATTCAACACATTACCAAACTACCACATTTGTAACAGAAAAACAGACAACAATAACTAACAACAATCATGTACACATGAACACAAGCACATAACTTATGACAATCATGCTACAAAACATTAACATTAGAAAACATAATAAACAAAACATCATAAAGAAATAGTTTGATAGCTAGGACCTACCACAACACGTGCCACCATTGTAAACAATGAGTGGAGTGTTACCAAAACGAAAATGGTAGTGATGATCAGTGTTGCCAACAAATAATAATACTACATTCTACCCTCCTAGAAAAATTCACCGTTAAACTAAACAAATGTATTGGTTTAATCCCATCCATAGCGATCAGGAGGCCTTGACACACAAGTGGATCTTCTTAGCTCAGTGGGCTCACTGGGCACATGAGAATCACGGTTATCATGAGATTGTGAACTGTCATGAGTTTGTGCATCCTTCACTTCAGGTGTAACATGAGTTTGTGCATCCTGTACTCCAGGTGTATTTGGGGACTCCATCTCTTAACGATTCAACCTGGTGTACAGGAATCGTTGCACCCTCAGGACTTGGAGCTAAGTCACGAGTAGACACAGTTGATTCTCTTCCGTCTGGATAATTGACATTTGCATACATTGGGTTTGCATTCATGAGTTGAACCTGATCAGTTAACGGTTCATGTTTGCTAGACCTAACATGTCGTCGCAATAGTACGGGTCCAGGAGTCAAAAGCCATGATGGTAATGTATTTCCAAGACTAGAGTGTCGCTGAAACCTAAAGAAATGTTCATGAGGGGTTTCATCGGTTGCTGTACATAAGAGCGACCTAACTGAATGCAGAACCTCAGGAAGTACTATCTCCCAGTGTTGAGTCTTCAAGTCACGAGTTTCAAGTATTAAACAAATAGATTTCCCAATAATACCATTGTATCTCTCAACCTGGCCGTTCCCCATCAGATGATAAGGTGTTGTTTTGCTTGTTGCAACCCCTTTCTGAGAAAGGTACATTTTCAGTTCCTGGGACATGAAAGAAGGACCTTGATCTGAATGAATAAAACTAGGCATTCCACAAAGGCTAAAGATAGATTCAAGACATTTGATCACTGTTTTAGAATGCTTGTTTGGACAGGGAAACACAAAGGGGAAACGTGAATATTCGTCAATAACTGTAAGAATGTACTTGTTGTTCGTGGTAGAGGGCAGAGGCCCCTTGAAATAAATACTAAGACGTTCCATTGGTTGTGTGGCCTTTATGAGGACTCCTTTTCCTGGACGATGGAATTGCGGTTTTTGTTGTGCACAGATTTTACAAGAAGCACACACTCTTTTCACGTCATCTGTTGAAAAGGGAAGGTTTTTGGATTGCACAAAGTGCAAAAGACGAGTGAACCCAGGATGGCAGAGGTTCCCGTGGATGTCAGTGAGATTCAACATTAAAGAAATAGAACAACAATAGGCACGAATCAGGGTGTCCGGTGCAATATTCTGTTTCCCAGGACGATACTGTATGGTATAGCTGTACGATGCCAGCTCCAACCTCCACTCTTGTATCTTGTTATTCTATATTTTAGTTCTCTTCCTGCTGTCTAACATGAACATCATGGATCGCTGATCAGTAATCAGAGTAAAATGACATCTCGCTAAGAAATGGCTCCACTTGCGAACAGCTTCAATAATAGCTGTAGCCTCCTTTTCCACTGCTGGATAATGCAACTCACTGCCCTGGAGCGTTCTTGACATGGAAGCTACCGGCCGGCCACCCTGGTTTAAGACTGCTGAAACAGCAACTTCCGAAGCATCACACTCCACAACAAAGGGAAGGCTCTCATCCACAAAACCTAGTGAAAAATCCATAAGTTTTTTTTTAAGGAGTTAAAAGCAGCTAGTGCTGGCTCACTCAGTGGAAAAGTTTTTGTGTTCACTAAGGGATGAATCATATCAGAAAAACCAGGGATCCATTTGGCATAATATGCAAACAACCCTTGAGCTCTTCACAGAGACCCCATATTTGTGGGAGGCGGTAATTCTTGAAGGGGACTTAATCTGTCAGGGTCAGGCTTTATCACATTATTACCGACACAATACCCTAGAATATTGATTTTAGGAACTGACACAACCGATTTCACTTCATTGAGGGTAAGCTTCCATTTCCGAACCACCTCCAAGAACTTTTGAACGTTTTCATCATGTTCAGCCTGAGTTAATCCACCTACAGTAATATTATCTAGATATGGAAAAGTATCTTTGAGGTTCTTATCTTCAACTAGTTTGTCCATAGCTCTTTGGAATGCAGCTACACCATTCGTGACACCAAATGGAATCCTACAAAACTGAAACAATTTCCCTGCACCCTCAAAAGCAGTGTACTTCCTCTCACTCTCTTTAATGCTGATTTGGTGATATGCACTCTTCAAGTCGAATGTGGAGAACACCTTATATTTTGCAAGGTCATGCACCATATCCTCTATCCTTGGGAGGGGGTATGCATCTAGTTCTGTGTATTGGTTAATGGTCTGGGAATAATCAATGCAAAGTCTCTTTTTGTGCCTGCCAAGTGGATCTTTGACTGCTACAACCTGTGCTCTCCAAGGGGATATACTTGGCTCAATGATACCTTCAGATAGTAAATGTGATATCTGGTCTTTTACAAACAGCTGGTCATCCTGGCTATAGCGTCTAGATTTAACTGCAATGGGTTTACACTCTTGAGGCAAGTTTGGAAACAATGACGGTTCATCGATATCAGCTGTTGTTAATACACAGACAGGTTTGGCTCCAGTTATTTTTAAACTTGGTTTATTCCCTCCATATTGAAAAGTTACGCTCTGGTGATGCTTTTGAAAGTCATAACCTAAGATAACATCACAACATAAATCCTTCAGGACCCCGAGCTGGATATGAGGATATCTCTGATCAAGATGCACTAAGTCTGCTGTAACAAACCCAGGGGAACTAGCATTTAAAGATTTTGATGCCATTGAGACTGCTGTACCTACAGGAACTATTGTTAAATTTAGTTTCTGTGCTAGTTCCTCGCGTATAAAACTATCTGAGCTACAAGAATCAATTAGTGCCTTCAATGAATGGCCATTTACAGTGATGTTTGTAGCTGCATGTGAAAGATTCTTTGGATAAGTGGCAGCTATTGTAAGCAAAGTGGGGTTATACAATGCAGCAGTAGTACTACCTGAAGCCTTTGATCTACAGACTTTTGCAAAATGACCTGTTTTACCACATTTGTTACATTTAACAGTAAGTGCAGGACAACTCACTCTACCTGTACTGTGGAGTGCATTACCACAAAAATAACATTTCCTCTTAGATAAGTAAGCAGCAGCAACAGCTGAATCTCCAGGTGAACTTCTTTCTGCTTCTTCTTTTGTTGGCTGCTGCTGCTGGTCACCACTGGGCTGTGCCTGCCGCTCTGGAACTAAAGCAGCAGTATGAGGAATGGGTGGAGATGTATACGCGTCGGGCCTACACTGAGCAAGATCCAACATACGAGCTTGACTGTGTGCAGCCTCCAGGTTCAGTGACTTATTTTCTAGTAGGCACTGACGAATAAATGCTGAGGCAATACCATTGATAAATGCATCACGTACTAGCTCCTGCCAATATTGCTCAGCTGTGACTGCCTGGAAGTTACAATCTTTGCTTAGCTTATGTAGCTCCCTCAGAAATTCGTCAAGGGATTCTCCTGACTGCTGTCGTCGTGTCGCCAAAACATGCCTAGCAAAAACTTCATTCGGCAACTTGATATAAGCACTCTCCAGTTTGGCAATTGCACTCTCAAAAGTACTACAGTCTTCAACGAGTTCATACACACTCGGGGACACACAATTCACTGATCCCCTAAACTTGTCTGGTGCAGCATCTCCACTATCTTCTATGAAGTTGGTGAATGTTTTATGCCAGTGCTTCCACTCTTTGGCTGCAGTGGGTGAGCTGGGATCTGTGTACAGTCTGGACGGCTTCAGCAGCTTGGCCATGATAGGTAATGTGTTAAATAAATTGTAATGAAAGTAAACACTTGGTGACAGATTCCAAGCTTTATTCAACACATTACCAAATTACCACATCCGTAACAGAAAAACAGACAACAATAACTAACAACATTCATGTACACATGAACACAAGCACATAACTTATGACAATCATGCTACAAAACATTAACATTAGAAAACATAATAAACAAAACAACATAAAGAAATAGTTTGATAGCTAGGACCTACCACAACACGTGCCACCGTTGTAAACAATGAGTGGAGTGTTACCAAAACGAAAATGGTAGTGATGATCAGTGTTGCCAACAAATAATAATACTACAGCAGTCAGTTGGTTATCAGAATTCATGTTTCCAGCTAGGGTTTCAGAAGTTTGTTAGTTAAACATGCATACACTCTCAGTGACGACAAGAGACATAATTATTGATCGATTAACGTATATTTAAGTGATAACTGACTGTGTGATCACTCAGGTGTGATGAACATGAATTGGAGCAGGGAGCTTGTGCAAGTTCATTTTTGTTGAATAGTAGGTACATAGCCATGAGATAGGTCTTTATTTTTGTAATAAGATTGTTAAAAACTAAACAACCTTAATTCTGTTGTCCTTGTATCTGGGCTGGAAGGTGACGCCTAAGGTAGGTCTATCACACCGAGAACATCCGGCACTTCCAGTGAAATTGGTCACTGAGTAAATCGCTACATTAATTTTGGTCTTTCAAATAACTGGATAGACCTAAGCAACCAGACTCAGAACAATGATGGTTGAATTATGCTCTTTAGAATATTACTGTTAGGCCACTGACAACTGCCCTCATGCCTCACCTAGAACGAAGGGGTGGAGGTCGAGATCTTTCATAGGCTAGGTGGATATTGAACATAGTTCATTTTGTTGTCCATGTTGAGGGCTTTGTAATTTAGAACCAGTCTTTCTGGTAAAGTAACTTGTTCAAATTGTATCCTCCGACACCTACAAAATGGCAGCCGCTCTTGAGACCCAAGTAGATTCTCTCATAGTCCTCTTGACTGCCACACTAACATGTGTCAAGGGAATCTCTTAGACACCCAGAATGTGAATGTGTATTTATCGAGTCCAGTCAAATTTGAACCAGCCCTTGAAACTAAAATTGTAAAAATGTTAGACAATGCCAGTCAAAATGCACTCCTTCTCGTCAATGGAATCGGTGCCTTGGCTAGCGTAATGCAGCCAAAAACGTGTTTATCCCGCTTGAAGGAGATACCATTACCAGTATTTAAAGGTGAAAAGAGTGAGTTTGCTAACTTCAAAGTGCTGTTTGATGTTCATGTGCATTGACGCACTGACTTGGACGATGTCACAAAATTTTCTTATATTCTTGTATCTTTAGCAGAGGAGCCGCTCAAAGTAGTTCAGGCCTTGAGCATAACTGCAGCCAAATATAGTGTGGCTCTCGACTAGTTAAACAAGTATACTATAGAAACCAGCATCAGATGCTGGTAGCATGCATAGGTGATTAGCCGATATCTTCATGCCCAAATGTAATTATATTGAGTTGAGGAGTTTTGGCATTGAGCTCACTGTTCTTATCGAACAAGTCAAACATCTCTGTGGGTCCATGTTGGGTCAGGGAATGCTGCTTAGCTTAATCAATCAGAAATTATCACAGTCAGGTATATAAACAAGTCATAGACTTTCTGCGAAAGTGCTATTACAATCTGACTGAGCTGTTTGAAGCCTTAGATTTCCTCATACGAAGTATGGGGGATGGTGCACTCCAGAGATGAGAAAACTTGTCTCAACCATTGCGATCAAAGGCATTGGAAATCAACAACCCCCACGCAGTCTCTTGTTTTTTTTGCAATGGAAATCACACTGCACTCATCTGTTCAAGCATATGAACATGGCAGCAAAAAAGCACCAACTAGTGCTATCGCAAATATGTTTCAATTGCTTTGCTTCTGGCCACAGTAGTATACAGTGCAGTAGCAAACATAACTAAATTGTGTAATGGATGCCATCACAGTTTGTTTTGGGAAAGAGGCAGTTGTAAATCCTAGTCTGATACGCCTTCAGCAGCCAGTACAAGTTTCCAGTTATCCACAAAGCCTTCTCCACACGTAGTTTCTCAACCCATCAAAAGTCAGGGGCAGAGTCGTAACGTAAATCAAAGAAACCAATTGAAAGAAAAAAATTAAAAACATTGTGTAAATGCTAAGATGGTAAAAAATAAGCCTTCTGCTGAGTTGCCAGTGTATCTCATCTAGCAAAGCAGCAAGAACCACATGTATATATTTGTATGTAGAATTTCCTGGCCTTTCCACTGATACATAATTCATCAATGTGTGTCCATTAAGTCCTTTGTTATTATCCTTTTATTGACTGCTAAGAAACACAAATTCTTCTCTATCTGTGTGTGAGTTGTGGACCTCTGGGGATTGGGCATTCCGTTTCTGTCTGCACACTGCTATGTATACTGCCTGCCCAAGTAATAAATCATCAGTACAAGTTCCATTTTAATTGAGACCTCACAACTAGTGACCTGAGGAATGACGGTAAACATCAGTTTTGGCTTTGCTATTAACGGACTCACTACAGCCGCGCTTACCTTCAGAAGCCTTTAATAGAACCTTACGGCGACAAAGTTAGGCTTCTGAAAGCCCCTTCCTCGGAAAACCACCCACACCACTAATGGACTAATTACAACATACCTCCCCAGGCAAGTTCTGGCATGTTCAAACGGTTTGGCCCTGCCTTTATGATTCACATTGAACCGTATTCAGAAAGTCATTAACTGAAACACATGGCATATAGTGTAGACTTCTGACAAACCCCAAACACCAATAACGGACTAAATATGGCATTTAATTCGCATTTTGGTGCGAGAGTCAAAATGCCAAACACAGAACCAAAAATCAAAATGAGGACCCACAGATCCTCTGCATCTCCCTCTTGCCTTCGAAAACCACAGTAACTCAGGAAATGAAGCTACTGCCACTCCCATGGCAAAACACCGCGTCATGTACATTTCTGCATTGGCAAGGTCACAGATGATGAAATCAAAGTAGATATCACCATGAGGACACTGCCTGAGTGTTTAATAAAATTACACCTTGGCTAGACACGCGGCCAGAAAAGATATACCACACACTCATCCCAGAAATGGCCCAATGTGCCCTGGACCTGATGAACCAGCCCCTTGGGGATGCATTGCCCAAGGATGCCTAGGACAAACTATGAGGTCTCCTGATGCTGCCAGACCGCGACTAATCCAGCAAAAGAAGGGAGATCAGCCTATAGTGAGAAATATTCCTGCAGCACCTTCCTCAGGAGGTGAGGGTGCAAATCATGGAGGCAGACACACTTCCAATGGAGAAATTGGTGATCGTCGCACGCGAACTCCACAAGGCCACCAAGGCCTCCAAGCATGCCACAGCACCCGCAGCCTGCAGGCTGATAGAAGACAAGGAGGGGGATACACACGCAATACACAGAAAAAAGGTGCCGTCGCAGCAGCAGAGGACATGGACGAATCTAGCCTGGTGTTATTTCCACCAACAATTTGGGAAAATCACCAGAAACTGCAGAGCTCCCTGTATGTTCCCAAAAATGCAGAGGGCAGCTACCCATAACACCAGTGGCCACAAACAACAGGGAATCCCAACAAGTGGGATTCCTCATCCATGACACAATCTCGGGACACTGAATGGTGGTAGACATAGGAGCCATGCAGTCGGCCTTTCTGCTGTCGAGAGAGGACTGCAACCGCCCGCCTAACGCCACGGCCGCACAAGTATCCACAAATGGAAGCCCCATCCGCTGTTACGGAACCCAGACCTGCAAAATACCCATTCTGGGACATAAGTATGATTGGCCCTTCATCATCGCGAACGTCAGGTTCTCTCTACTGGGCGCCAATTTCCTGGCACAACACAGCCTGCTGGTGGACGTCAGCCGTAAATGCCTTCTAGAAACCGGAACCTGCTGCTCCCGCCTGCTCACCACCAGCCTGGGAATGCCCACTGTATGTGCTGCCACCTTGTCCAAATACAGCACCCTCCTGCACGAATTCCCAGACGTCTTCAAGCTGGAGCTATGCCAGGTGCCAGGAACATAGGCCAAGCACGGCATGCACCACCACATCACTACCACGGGCCCACCAACACATGCCAAGTTTTGCCAACTGCCACCCAAGAAGCTCCAGGATGCTAAACAAGCATTTGTAGAAATGGAGAGGATGAGTACTTACAAAAAAGCATCAAGCCCCTAGGCATTCCCCTTCTACATGGTGAAGAAGCCAGATGGTTCCTGGAGGCCCTGTGTGGACTATCGTCTATTGAACCTGGTGATAATGCCTGACCTTTAACCCCTGCCAAACATGCAGGACCTGACAGGAGCCCTATACGACGCCAAAATATTTACAAAAATGGACCTACATAAATCTTATTTTCAGGTGCCAGTACATTCTGACGACTTTCCAAAGATGGCCATCATCACGCGTTTGGAATATACACCTTCTCCTACTCCACCTTCAGCCTTAGGAATGCCAGGGCCACATTCCAACAACTGATGGACAGCATCCTGGGGACCCACCTTTCTGTGTCTATGTCTAGGCCATGCTGAAATGTCTTTAGGAGAACAGGTTGGTTGTCAGATTCGAAAGTGTTCCTTCGGTAAAGAGAATGTGGACTTTCTAGGGCACAAGGTCTCCACAACGGGCATCCTCCCAATGACCTCCAAAGTAGAGGCGGTAGACAACTTCTTCCCTACACCAAAGATGTTCAAGTCCCTGCAGGAGTTCTTCAGCATGGTCAACTTTCCGGAATGGCAACGACTGTATCAAGAGTAGCATTGTCTGCATTCTATAGCACTTTATAATCTAGAGTAATTATACCACTAATGAAGACCAAAGATATAAAAGTCTATTAAAGTCAGCATAAGTTTGAACAAGTGAATGCTGTCTTGTCTGCAGCTCATCAGATCTGGAATGGTATCACAGGTGTCTACTTTTTTACCTTCAGACATACGAGGTCAGGAGATAAGCACCAGTGGCGGAATTAGGGGTGGGGACGGCCGCCCCACCCCTTTTAGTTATGAATGACCCCTCTAAGAGTGGGTTATCATCAAAAATCAATGTCGGCAAAAATCAAAACTTATAAAAATATATTAAAAGTAGTTGTTGTTCTTGTTGTTGTAACAATAGTAGTATAAAGAATAGATTTTCAGAAATTAAGTGCAAAGTAAAAAAAATAAAAAATGGACGATGAAATACGAGAAAGAAAGAAGAACAGAATAACAGGTAAATGTGGAAAGTAATGGAACAAAATTCGTATGTTGCAACAGAGAGAGAGAATCTTAAAATGGATGCGCGCAACAGTCAATGTTTATAGCAAGTCTGCTGGATATCTGGCAGAGTCTTTTAGAGTTTCCAATCTCAGTCTGTAACTGGTTTCCTTCTAACAAGTATGATATTTTACAGGTTTTTCATATCAACGACAGTAAAAGTGCCAAAGCTCGTCCGA
>NC_087217.1:30986760-31067779 GCF_015104395.2 Macrobrachium nipponense | reverse complement strand
TGCGCCCTGCTCTTTGTATGAAAAAGGCCTTATAAAGACCTTTTCAGAGTGGTTGACTTCCAGAAGGGAAGCGGGCAAAACAGTTTTTTCCTGCCCTCCTTCCAAGTTAACAGGTAAACCAGGAAGGTGGTACGAGACCAAGGAACCTATTGGGTTAGGCCTCCCTTCATCCGCAGACGCGGATTTCGCTTCTTTAGTGGACTCTTCCAGAGGAAGTCTTTGCTTTCTGCTAAAGCAACATGGGGCATGTGTGAGCTGGACCACCTTCTAAAGGGCCTCTTTAAGACCCTGGAACGTCTTCAACTTCATGGACTGGGCTTCTTTGGGAGCGTTAGCTAAGAGAGCTCAGGACACTGACTTTTGTCCTCCATGGAGGAACTTTCAAGCGTCCTGGCTTGCTTTGGACAGAGCGGTTATGGACGGTTCCGTAGAAGTTGCCTCGCTTTTCGGAACGGGAGTCTTAAAGAAGAGATCGGTCTTTAGCTCTTTCTAGCAAGAGCCGTATCACCCTTACAAAGAACATCTCTTCTTTTTGCACCTTTGTCCCCTCATCTGTTTCCACAGGAGACTGTAAAAGAGGTTGCTAAATCTCTTACTTTTTGGAGAAGGCAACTCAGGATCTCCTCACTCACTCAGCCAAGAAGTTTAGGCGGCCGTGCCTATCGAGAAAAAAGAGAGACCCTCTTTTGTACAGCCCTTTCGAGGTGCCTCCTCTTCTAGGACCCCTCTTAGAGGTCGCAGACCAGATAGAAGGAGTAGACCATCTAGAATGTCCTTCGGGAAGTCTAGATGAGCAGGGAGTTCCTCCAGACAATAGGCGCCAGACTACTCCACTTTGCAAAAGTCTGGGTGCAGAAGGGAGCGGACTCTTGGTCCCTCTCGATCCTGAAAAAGGATACTTGATCCCCTTCAGGGAAAATCCTCCCTTGACGACAACTCCAAGGAGTTGACTGCAAAGACTCGGATCCGGTCCGAAAGCTTGCTATTTTGCAAGCAGTGGAACAGATGATTTCCAAGGAAGCGGTAGAACTGGTTCAAGATCTCCAGTCTCCAGGATTTTACAATCGGCTATTCCTGGTACCGTAAGCATCGGGGGGATGGAGACGGTTCTAGACGTCAGTGCCCTGAATTTCTTTGTCTTTGAAGAAAAAGCAAATTTTTCGATGGAGACGTCTTCCTCTGTTATGTCTGCTCTTCGTCCAGGGGACTGGATGTGTCCCTGGACCTTCAGGATGCGTATTTCCATGTGCCAATTCATCCGGCAGCAAGGAAATATCTGAGATTCATGTTCCAAGGGAAAGTATTCCAGTTCCGAGCGATGTGTTTCGGACTTTCGACTGCCCCTCAAGTCTTCACGGACATCATGAAGAATGTAGCTTATTGGCTACATCTGGAAGGGATCAGGATCTCTTTTATATCTGGACGATTGGCCTAATAAGAGCCCAGTTCGGAGAAAAAATGTCTGGAGGACCTTTTATTTACTCTAAATTTGACAAAGTCCCTAGGACTTTTAGTCAATCGCGGAGAAATCCATGCTGACTCCCCAGCAAAGTATTGTCTATCTGGGGATTCAGATGGATTCTCGGGATTTTCTAGCGTATCCTTCGCAGGAAAGGAGAGAACGCTGCTTAGAAAAGGTGGCAGTCTTCTTAAGGAAAGAACATTGTTCCGTGAGGGAATGGATGAGCTTACTGGGGACCCTCTCCTCGATGGAACAGTTCGTTTCCTTAGGAAGACTACACCTACGACCCTTCAATTTTATCTGAAGGAGAGATGGGATTGGAAGTCCAACAATCTGGGAGAAACCTTTCCAATCTCGAAAGGGATCAAGGAGAATATCCGCTGGTGGTTAGATCCACAGAAACTAAGCAAGGGAATCTCCCTTCACTTACAGAACCCTCGCCTACCGTTATTTGCAGACGCCTCAGATTCAGGGTGGGGAGCGACCTAGGTTCGGAAGAAGTGTCAGGCACTTGGGAAGGAGAACAAGTGTCCTGGCACATAAACAAAAAAGAACTAACAGCCATTCATCTAGCTTTAGTTCATTTCGAGGAACACCCCCGGTCTCAGGTCTGGGGATTCAGATTCACATCGGACAACACAACAGCCCTCGCTAATATAAAGAAACAAGGGGGGACGCATTCCTTTTTCCCTGTACGAATCAGCAAAGGATCTTGCTGATTTGGGCTCAGGAAAGGAAGAATCTCTCTTCTCACAAGGTTTGTGCAGGGAGAGAGAAAATGTCCGGGCAGATCTGTTGAGGCAGAAAAGAACAAGTCCTACCCACGGAATGGACTCTCAATCCTCAGATTTGCCAGCAACTATGGCATCTGTGGGGAAGGCCCAATATAGACCTGTTCGCGACCAACAGGAATCACAGGTTAGAGAACTATTGCTCCCCGATCTCGGATCCACAAGCAGTAGCAGTAGACAGCTTTCTGCTAGATTGGACGGGCTAGGACACATACGCATTTCCCCCTTTCAAGATAGTAGGGGAAGTATTGAGAAAGTTCGCTTGCTCGAAGGAACAAGAATGACCCCTCATCGCTCCCTTCTGGCCAGCTCTCGATTGGTTTCACAGAGGTGCTGGAGTGGTTAGTAGATTTTCCAAGATCGCTTCCCACTGAGGAACGATCTTCTCAAACAACCCACTTCGACAGGTTTCACAAAAACTCCCCTCTCTAAGTCTGACCGCCTTCAGACTGTCGAAGGACTTGTCAGAGCAAGGGGCTTTTCACGAGAAGTGGTGAAGGCTATTGCAAGAGCCAGAAGAGTCTCCACCTCTTAAAGTATATCAGTCGAAGTGGGAGTTGTTTAGGAAGATGGTTGTAAGGGGAAGAAAATATCCTCTTCCAGTACCTCTGCACTGAAATCGCAGACTTTTCTCCTATATTTGAGAAAAGACTGTAACCTGGCAGTATCAACAGTGAAAGGTTACAGAAGTATGCGGCCTCAGTCTTTCGACATAGAGGAATAGATCTGACCAATAATAAAGATCTCCATGACCGCCTTATAAGGTCTTTCAAAAACCAACGAAAGACCTATATAATCAAGAAACCTAGCTGGAACTTGGTATGTGGTCCTAAAGTTAAAGCCTAATGTCGGAAAATTCGTACCTCCGTCTCACGCAGCTTCTTTAGAGACTTAACTAGAAAGTCATTATTCCTCTTTGCGTTAGCAACAGCTAAGAGAATTAGCGAGTTGCAAGCTTTGAAAGGTAAAGTGGGTTTTAAGTAAGGATTCAGCGATTGCTCCTTTAAACCATTTTTTCTAGCAAAAAATGAAAAATCCCTCAAAAGCCTTGGCCAAGAAGCTTTGAGAAATAAGAGGACTATCTTCATTAACAGGAAAGAGAACTAGAGAGGACTTTGTGTCCAGTCAGGGCACTCAGTTCTACCTGGAGAAGAAAAAGTTGCTGGGAGGTAACAGAAGAAAGTCTTTGGTGCTCTGTAAGAGATCCGAAAAGGATCGATTTCCAAGAATGCCCTTACATTCTTCATAAAGGATGTAATAAGGGAAGCTCACCTTAAGTGCGATGAAAGAGCACCTCAAGGTTCTCAGAGTAAGAGCGCATGAAGTGAGAGCCATAGCTACGTCAATGGCATTTCACAAAACATGGTCTCTGCAGGCACTTATAGAGTCTACGTTTTGGAGATGTAATTCTGTGTTTGCCTCGAATTACCTAAGAGACGTAAAAATTTCGTACGAAAAGTGCTTTGCTCTGGGAGCGTATGTTTTGGCGAATTCAGTGCTGGGAGAAGGGCTGAGGCTAATCCTTCGTAATTTCCTTTAGTGTTTAAAGTATCTTTTATTGGTGGTTGTTTTTATTGGTTAATTGTCAGAGGGATAGGGAACCCTCTTGCAATTCATAGATTATAACAGTACTAACATGGTCAGGTGATCGGGATTGGCTTCAGTGCTCCTTGTGATTATTTTTAGTAACCTTAACTCTGTCATGTAAGAGGGCGAGTCTCCATTGATATGACAAAAGGTCAAGGCTCTACCATGTAAGTGGGTCAGCCCCCATTGGTACGATCCAGAATAGGCTCTGTCGCGTAAGCGGGCTAGCCCCCATTGACACGATCCAAAGAGTTATTCAGCCATAGGTTCATTCCTCGCTGAAACTCTTGAGGCAGGCAGACTCATCGACAGTAGTCATGAAGTCTTCAGCCCAATCAGGTAGGAACCATGGATTATTTTATCCAAGAACATAGGTTGTTTTTTCCCTGTTTTTTAATGTATTTAGTTTAAGTATTATTTTGTTTTTGTTTTTTCCCTGTTTTTTAATGTATTTAGTTTAAGTATTATTTTGTTTTTTAGCTGTCTCTTGCCCGCCACCAAGGGTGCCAATCAGCTAAGTATATATCTGCTGGGTAAGTTTTCATGTACCAAAAAAGATATTGTTAAGATACAATAAAGTTTTGTACATAGTACTTACCTGCAGATATATCGATTAATGGCCCACCCATCCTCCCCTCAGGAGACAGGTGGAAGAGAATTATGGCTTAGGAAAACAAAATGGAATGGTTCCAGACCCCGCCACCCAGCGGCGGGAATGGTGGATCACCTGACCTACCTGTCGCGTGTGCCGCGAGTTTTGAAATTCTGTCGGGACGACCGAGTCTGTAGCTAAGTATATATCTGCCAGGTAAGTATGTACAAAACTTTATTGTATCTTAACAATATCATTTCTATGTAGGATCCCACGTTGGGGACTGCGCTACCGGGGGACCTTCGGGTCCTACCTGACGTAAGTCCCGGTCGTTGAGGAGGGATCCTACCCCATTCTCGATTTCTACGGGAATCGAGAGGACCACCAGCCGATATCGTTTGACGAATTCGGTGGGGGTTTCGCAGAGTGCTTAGAATTCTACGGAATTTCTAGCGCATTCAGAGTGTTCGAGTTTTTTACGATCTCCAAACACTTAGGCGAAACCACGGCCCAAAGTGAGCGAGACGAGAATCCCCGATAATTGTTACACGATAATCGGAAACCTCTCCTATGCTCGAATTCCTGGAATTTCTAGCATTAGGAAGAAGACTGCTGCTGAAACAAGACTATCTCACAGTAGGCGACCAACCTGGAATAGAGAAGAACGGACGGGAACATCCAGTTTGGCTTGAACTATCGTCTTAGTTATTCTGTTCACCATTGAAGCTTTCCTTCGAGGAAGACTTCTCCTTCACTCTCTTTGATAGAGATCGAAGGTGGTCGATCTCCAATCCTTATTTTGTTTTCTTGAAGGAAAGAATTTAGGATGGAGATCGTTGTTCAGAATCCTACAAATATACTACGTATATTAACCTCGCGACATGATTCTGCTAAGCAGTTGAATTGTCCGAGGGGTAGGCGCATATCCTAGTTACTCTACGGATTGCGACTTAGACGAGGAGTATTCTAATTGAACTGCAACTCGGGGTTGCCTGCAACCATCCAGGAGTTTTCCAGGTTTTCAATTTTATATACTTATGGTTTTGTCACGACAACACCATTTCAGCTTTTGTATTTACCGAAATTCGTTTCGCCTAAATATAATTGCTTGAGCATATCTTTTTATGCTCGGCGGTTCTAGCCGAACGCATTCCTTCGTGGAAAGGATTACTTGGCAACTCAGGATGACGAGTCACCGAGAGCTACTGCGTATTGAATTGCCCGAGGCATTTCAGTACCAGTTGCCGCCTCGAGATGCACTGTTGGTTATGCCTTTCTCTCCTGCTTTGATTGAATACCAACCGTATCTCTGCCTAACAATCACGGACTTAAGTCTCTGATTAACGGGGATTCTCTCATACATGAATGACCATCTACTGTTGTGACGCTCGAATTCATCGCCTTCAGTATTGCGAGAATTTACAACAGAGATATCTCTTCGACTTTCATCTTTCTGTTTACCGCACGGTAACAGAATTCTGTAATACTAGTCTCTTGCTGCATCGCACTGCGATAATGCGAATGATTTTTACGGAATCTGAGTTGGTCCTCAAAATATATCTTATTCGTAGGTGTGCAATTATTCATTGTTCACCCCGGATTAGCAGATGTATTGAAAGACATCGCCTACTCCCACACCTGCCAGCTCTACTTCCAAACGTTCAGCCCATGAGCAGTTCTTCAGGCGGCTCTCCCCTGTGTTTCATTACTGAAGAACGCCCCGCTTTCATTGCAACTACCACTTCTCACCGGACAGCAATGAAATAGCGGTTAGCGTTTTCAGTCATTTGTAAGCACAGGTTATGAATCTTGAGAATCCTTCTCTCGATTCGTCTGTGAAGACGTAGGTTGCATTCAATGTCTACCTTCGTCTTCAACGGCACATAGTGTTGTTTCTCCTTAGCTGAGATTCAACAACTATGAGAATGTCTTGCCTTCAGGGACCTCGGTCTCTAGAAGGCAATTGACTTTCGCCTGTTGGGCACATGCCTTAAGAGAATAATCACCTCACAGTCTGGCATAGGTGACAAACAAATATACTATTTGTTCGGTCTCTCGGCATAAGCCTTTTAAGGGCGAAAGTCACGTGACTTACTCGGATGCTTGGACAACTTGCCTCCTACCGAACGCAGTCAGTTGGCAGCTGTCAGAGCTCCCGAGTCAGTTACGAACTACGCTGTTGGCTTAGTTCGGTTGTTACAGAGCAATCATTACTTCGTCTTAATAGCTTGTCACAGTACCCATACCATCGACACCCACCATGGAGTGTCGGTGTCCTATCCACTACCGAGAACTTCGCTGCATGGGGATAGGAGGATGCGAGACTCTTCGTTGCAGACGGACAGACCAGTATGGGTACTGGACATCACCGAAGTCGAGAAGAGGGATAGGTCATGCGACTATTCCCTTCTTTTCCTCTGAGGAAACTGCATGACTTCTCCTGCGAAGTCAAGCATCCAGGGATGGGGATCCGTGACGCCTCGATTTCGTACCGAACTTCGTAGCGAAGACTCAGAACCCGCCTTCGATGCAAAGGAGATGCTGCTTGTCCGCAAGAACTCTGTGGCGCGAGGTACTGAAGGCAGGGGTCTGGTCCAACCAGACCACATGCACCTTCCTTCTACCTTCAGGATATTGCCCACAGGTCCTTGGATCTTTTTCCTTGGGACCCGTGGTGGCTGCTCAACACGTTGTGTAGCGAATCCAGACCCTCGCAGGCTGAACAGCATCGAGTCCTGGTGTGACTGTAAGAAAGGATGAGTGAATGAGAGTGTGACTGGCTCCTCTTCCCATCTTTTTCTTCCCCTCTACCTGTGGGTAGAGGGACGCGGTCGTCACCCTGCTGGATAAGGACAAAGATGCAGTGAGCTACTCAACAGAGCCCCATCCTATCCCTTTCACAGGGATAGGAGGTCGTATAATCCACCACTTCCTCCAACAAGGGGGAGGGAAGTGTATGCCAGCTTGAGACAAACCCATAATTTTATGATTGTCTCTTGCAAACAGGAACAAGTTCTTGCTTGCTGGTACGAAGAGATACGCTTGCCTCTCTCTTAGTACTTGGCCCAGAGGCCTGACCATTGATCCTGCGATGCACACCCCGATCAATCGGACAGGGGCTTGGATTCCTCCCTCGCTCTTACGACCAGGGAGGCATTCCAGGGATGGACGAACACCAGTCTGTTCATCAAAAGACTCAGATTCCTCCCACCAAGAAGTGAGTCTTCCTATTGTTAAAGGACCGATGGTTTGTATTACGTATCGGAACAAATGACAATTTGTCGAAAATTGCATTTTTCCTAACTATACAAACCTGAGGTCCTTTACATATAGTCCCTCCTCATGCCACCCCTCACTCTGCGTATTTTGCATGGGCCAAAAGCAAAAGTGATTTGTGTACCTCCCAGGCGCGACTGTCGGACAAGCAGTTAACTACCGTTCTCCCCTTGTTCGAAGCTTACGACCGTTCCAGCTGCCGCTAGCTACTTCCTATTGTTAAAGGACCTCAGGTTTGTATAGTTAGGAAAAATGCAATTTTCGACAAATTGTCATATCTCAAGAAGTATCGAGAAACACTCTCTCGGTCCCTGTTTGAGTTAATGAGAAAGAGCTTGTTGTGAGAACAAGCACGGAACATAACAATCCTCAAGAGCTTCGTTGCACGTTGGCAGAACGTCCGTGTGTATCGTCTTGATCGACTGCAACGAATACTGACGTCCGAGTAGAATCTTCGCTTAGAAGTATATCGGAGTTTGTGGAGACTTTAATGGCGTCCTGTGACATATCTCTTCGCAATGTTGAAGATGAGGAGGTTTCCTCTAGACTGCTCCCTTATTCTCGATCCAGGAGCGGTAGCAATATACGCCATCCTATGGGATTGAACGGGGATGGATGTTTAGTCTCTTTCCCCTATTCAAACTCTTAGGAGAAGTAATAAGATAATTTCTGGCGTCAAAGGGAGCGAGCATGACGCTGATCGCTCCATGTTGGCCTTCTAGAGACTGGTTTCACAGAGGTCACGTCCTTCCTAGCGCACTTTCCAAGGACCCTTCCCGAGAGAGTCACTCTACTCTAACCGCCCCACTTCGAGAAGTACCACAAAACCTCTCCACTCCGAGTCTGACTCCGTTCAGACTATAGAGAAGTTGATCGGAACGAGAGGCTTTTCAAGACTAGTGGCAAGTGCTATTGCCAAGGCAAAGAAGTGCTGCCTATTTTGCAGTGTACCAATCGGAGTGGGCCGTTTTGGAAATAGTGCAGGAAGAATGGCTTTTCCTCCACCTCGACCTCTGTGAATTACACTACTGTCTTCCCTTTCCGTCCGCAGAATGGGATAAGCTGGCAGTTCCAACTATTAAAGAATACGGAAATATGTTGTTGACGGCCTTTAGGCTCAGAGATTTGGATCTGTCGGACAACAAAGCCCTTCACGATCTTTGAGGTCTGTGGAAATCTCGAAACTGTCTAGATCGAAGCTTCCGGCATGGAACTTAGACGTAGTCTGAAGTTCCTGATATCAGAGCATTTCGAATCTCTCCTTTCTGTAAACTTAATGCACGTGACCAGAAAGGCTAATTTTCTAACCACTCTAGCTACGACCAAGAGGGTTAGTGAGGTTTAAGCCATCATCAGATGTTTTGGCTTTAGAGGACATAATGCGGTGTGTTCTCTAAGCCTTCCGTTCTTGCCTAAGAATGAAAACCCGTCTAATCCTTGGCCCAGAAGCTTGGAGATTAAGGGGATGGCACAAATTATTGGGCAAGAGCCAGAGAGAGTCCTGTGCCCTGTCAGGACTCTCAAGTTTTATCTAGATAAAACTAAAGAAAGTCGAGGTCATTCGGGCAATCTGCGGTGTTCCGTAAGAAGACCAGACTTGCCCATGTCGAAGAACGCCCTGGCGTTATTGTTAAGGAGTTTTTTCAAAGAGGCTCATTTGTCATGTTTGGACAAAGAGTTTAAACCTTTTAAAGTAAATGCTCACGAGGTGAGGGTGCGGGCTCGGAAGCATTTCAACAGAGAATGGCACTCAGTAACATACTGAGTGCCGCGTTTTAGCGAAGCAACTCTGTGTTCGCTTCACACTCCCTGCGGGATGTGAAGACGACATATGAGATCTGCGGCTTGCTAGGGCCATACGTGTCTGCAGACACAATCTTGGGGGCAAGAAGTACCACTCATCCTATCCTGTAGAAAATGGTTAGGAAGAGCTGTTAATTTCAGTTGTTGGGTCGCCGCCAATGGCGGACTTCTCAATTCTTAAGCCTTAGTTAAAACATCCTTAACTTTGGCTAGGTTGGTCAGGTGGTGATATAACTTACTTCTTAGCCCTCGTGGTATGGTTAATATGGTCTAGTCACATTGTGGTCATGCTCCCGTTGACAGATCATCTAGAACTCACCAGCTATACAGGTCACTACCTTGCTGGAGACTCTAGTAAAGCAAAAGCCGACTTGGGTGACAGTAATCACGAAGTCAGCTATGCTAACAGGTGGAACCAAGATGTCAATCATCTGCATGCAATTTGTTTCCTAAAATCATCCTATTCTGTCCCTTCCCACCTCCAATGGTGGGATTCAACTATATATATATCTGACAGGTAAGTGTCATGAACAAAATTATATTGTTATGATACAATAAAGTTTGTTCATACTTACCTGGCAGATATATATAATCAAGTACCCACCCACCTCCCCTCAGGGGACAGTGGCCTTAGAAAATCTGAATAGAAAATGGGAATGGTTCCTGATACCCGCCTCCTAGCGGCGGGAATGGTTACTAACCACCTGGCCGACCACTGCGTTTGCCGGGAGTTTTGAAATTCTGTCGGACTTCAGAGAATACAGCTATATATTTTAGGGCTCTTGCCTTGTATAATAATGCGCCCTATGAGGTAATATTAGACTTGTGATAATCTTACGCTAAGTCGGTTGGTATTGCACTTCCATATTCAATGGAGTGACTTGGGGTTTGTAGATCACTTACGAAGTCGGTATTATCTTCTTGGTTATGACGACGATGTGTTAAACTCATGATGATTCGGTGATGAGGTGAGGATCTAGTAGAAACCACGAAGTACAAAAATACTTATATTCTCTGAATTTACATGGTGAAGATCAGGTATGATTGTACAAGTCTTCTAATGACGATAGCTTGATCGCTTCTGCCAATGATGATGGCTAATTCTATTCTCTCTACATGATAAAGCTTAGGTAAAGAGGTACAGGTCTTCTAATGACGATAGCTAACTCTATTCTGCTCGTCTGCCATCTCTGTTACAAGTTATGAAGGAAGCAGATAGTAGCTCGAACATATGAACATACAATCAGATGACATAGTTACATACGAACACACAATCAAAATGAGACACGCTACAGATCACGTAGGCCGTTTGAATTATAGGTCGCGGTAGTTGTCTCAAGCAGGGAGCTTGGACTAGAGTTTATAAACAAATGAATGACTACAGGTGACGGCATGTTATCTTAGCCTACTTTTATTGTATACGTCATCTTTAGCGTTTCTAGTCTGATCACATTCCTGCAAGCAATCTGGTTGACCTCTTTAGTTTTAGTCTTTTATATACGTATATGGACTAACATTCCATATTTTTATTATGTAAACACTTACATATATATATCTGCCAGGTAAGTATGAACAAACTTTATTGTATCATAACAATATCATATTTTAGTAGTAGTACATATACATAACTATGAAAGTTAGTTTCTTGGTGGCTTCATTTCAAGATCAATCACTTGTGACATATTGTAAGATTTTTCCTAGTACACTTCCTTGTTTGAAGTTAACGCTGAAATGCTTAAAAAATGTTAATGACAGATGCATAAAAATTTCTCTTGATATTTTTTGTAAAAGTGTTTTGATGCACATTAAGTTATTACTTTATTGCAGGTGTAATCATGCTGATTTTGTGGAGAAAAAGGATGCAGCGTTACTTGCATAGGGTTGTTAATCTGCCTCAAACATTTCGGTAAATATAAGAAATCCACTTTGATAAAATTATAGGAAGTTATTGTATAATTGTTCTTTAGCAAGTAATTCTTTATCTTATTTGATGCACATACATATTATTATAACAAATTTTTCTATGTAAGTAACTTGCCATGTAATTACATAGCTATTAGTTCCACTTGTACAGCAGCTGAATTCAAAATTCACAGGTAATGCTTCAAACATCTGTGTAGGTGACGAGTTCTGCCCACCAATGGGAATGTTAAGAACGACTTTAACAGATAATCTCATCCTGTTCCTGCCGGGCTCAGCGTAAGCACCGAGTACTGGAGGCAGCTTAATCATTACAGTGGAACCTCGGCTTTCGTACATAATCTGTTCTAGAACCTCCCATGAAAACCGAAACAATAATTCCCATAAGGAATAATATAAATACAATTAATGTATTCGAGACCCCCAAAAATATTAACAAAAAATACATTTTATGTATAGGAATAAACAGTTTGTTCATGAAACTTACCTGTCAGATATATATATAGCTGTATTTTTCCGAATCCGACAGAAATTTAAACACTTACGACACACGCAGTGGGAGTCAGTTGGTTAGTACCCATTCCCGCCGCTGGGAGGCGGGTATCAGGAACCATTCCCATTTTCTATTCATAATTTTTCTGTCGCCGGTGCTGTAAACAACGTTTGCAGCACCTCCGTCCAGATTTTGGAAACTTATTGGCTACTTGAGTATCCCTTTTGTTTTTTTTTTTTGGTATCTGAATTGGATCGGTGGCTAGGCACACGTTGACTGTGGATTGATTTGATTTTGGTATTGATTTTTCTTTGATCAAGATGTCAGGGTCTAGTTCAGCTACCGCTAGATTTTGCTCTAAGTCTGAATGTAGAGGTAGGCTACTGAAAGCTTCAGTAGACCCACATACTGTTTGTAAGGTTTGCAGGGGGCATGAATGTGCGTTTGAAAGTCGTTGTAAGGAGTGTGAAAGCTTAACAGATTCTGAGTGGAAGGCGTATGAAACCTATCTTAAGAAACTTGAGCGAGATAGGTTAAGGAGGTCTTCCTCCAGGAGTGTTTCGGGTAGGCAAGATTTTAATGATTCTCCTGCTAACCCTCCTTCTGTAGTTTATGCTCCTACCCCTGTAGTGTTGCCTTCGGGCCCTGAAGCAGTGTCTGTAGAAGGTAATACTTTATCTTTAATTCTTGAGTCGATTCGTAACTTAGAATCAAAAGTGTTGGCTCTGGAGAGCAAAAGTGAAGTTATAAAGTGCAGTGAAAGTGCCCCTTGTGTAGTGGAGGGTGCGTCAGATCGGCCTCATTCCGCCTCTAGACCTAGACCTCTGCTTGACTCCCAGGTTACGGGGAGAGAGCATGTCGAAAGTCGAAGGAGGGTTACGAGGAACCCCCACCGATCTGACGTGCCTTCGGCAGCTTCTGATGAACCTACCCAGACTGCCAAGGAGCGTGCGCGTGCACGTCTCCTCAAGGAGTGCTTTTCCTCTTCTGAAGCTTCCTCCCCGTGCAAGGGGTGGAGCTCTCATGCTGCATCACGTCCGCTGAAAAGGACGGCTCGTGTTCGGGACGCTTCACGTCCAAGTTGTTCTCCAGAACTTTGCTCTTCGCCAGATAGTGCGTTTGCTGCTTTTCCTCCGCAGAAGAAGCGTAAGGATTCTTCGGAGGCGGAGTCTTTACTAGATGACTCTTTCGAGCGCCGCAGTCGCTCTAAGGTGCGTGAAGTGGCGGTTCCTGGGAGTAGGAAGAAGGCGTCCCCTCGCCACTCTCCTGCTCACAGGATCAGCCCCTCCCCAGAAAAGGAGGCTTCACCTACAAGCAAGATTCTCCAGTCGCTGCAGCAGCAACTTCAAGATGTAATTTCTTCTAGAGAGACTTTCCCACGTCGCCGTAGGAAGGATGACAATCTTCCTGTGAAGAGGTCGAGGCGTTCTCCCTCTCCTTCTCCTCGCTCGTCTCTCTCTCCGTTTGAGTCTCCCTCTAGAGTTCGTTCTGCTCCCCAGCGGCTCTCTAGAGGAGGTGAGAAACTCGTTTCTCGCTCTCGAGAAGCGGTTGTATCCGCTACTACGAAACCTGTTGATAAGAAGCGCGTTTCTTTAGACGCCGAGCGCGCTTCTGTGAAAGTCAAGCGCGCTTCAGTGGACGCCGAGCGAGCTTCGGTGCAAGTTAAACGCGCGCCAGTGGACGCCAGGTGTGCACCTGTAGCTGTCGAGCGCGCTCCAGCCGGCGCCAGAAGACTGGCATTGGACGCCAAGCGCACACCTACGGACGTCAGTTTTCCACCACCGCAAGCGCAGGTAGAAGCGGGAACTCTTCCTGTTCGCCGCTCTTTCTCTTTTGAGAAAGCTCGTGACTCCTCCTTACTTCCTCCGACTTCTCCAGTGTCTGAAGAGGAAGGTAGTGACGCTTTCGTCGAAGTGGACGAAGAACAGCAGTTGGCTCCCGTCTCGACGGACTACAAGGTCTTAACTCGTCTTTTCAGCCTGAAGCTCCGCGTACTCCTCCCTCTCAGTTTTCGTCATCCAAAGCTTCTAAGATCTCGGGCTTTGTGAAAATGAAGAAGTCGCTTTCTACGAAGCAAGCTTTTCGCAAGGTCCACGATTGGATGGAAAAGAGAAAAGCTTCAGGCAAGACTTCTTTCGCTTTACCGCCTTCAAGACTTTGTGGCAAGGCTGGTATGTGGTACTAGACGGGAGAAAACGTCGGAGTTAAGCTTCCAGCCTCGGCTCAAGGAGATTTTGGAAGTATTGTGGATGCCGCCAGAAGATCTTTTCTGTCTTCTTCGAAAGTTTCTTGGATGCATAGTGAGCTAGATTTTCACCTTAAAGGCCTCTTCAGGACGCTAGAGGTCTTTAATTTTCTTGACTGGTGCCTAGGAGTTTTGGATGCCAGGTCCAGAAGTACTGATTCCATTAGTCTGGGGGAGCTGTCCAGTGTATTGTCTTGCATGGACAAGGCCATCAGAGATGGTTCTGAGGAGTTGGCTGCTCATTTCAGCACGGGACTGCGTAAGAAGAGAGCACTCTTTTGTAATTTTACCGCTAAATCGGTCTCAGCCAGCGCAAAATGCGGATCTACTTTTCGCTCCTTTCTCAGACCATCTCTTCCCCCAGTCTATGGTAAAGGACATAGCCTCTAGTCTCCAGGAGAAAGCAACCCAAGACCTTCTGGCTCAGTCATCGAGGACCCCTACAGCTTCATCGTCTTCTGGGTCCACTGCTGTGAAGAAATCGAAGCCCTTTCGATCTGCTTCTTCCTCGAAGCCAGCCCCTCGAGGAAGAGGCTCTTTCAGAGGCAAGACCCCAGCTCCTTCTAAGAGCAAGAAGTGAGATGGAAGTCCTTCAGCCACCGGTAGGAGCCAGACTTCTACATTTCGCGAGAGCCTGGGAAGAGAGAGGTGCCGACGCTTGGTCTCTGGACATCGTGAAAAAGGGGTACAGAATTCCTTTCCTGAAGTCACCCCCGCTGTCTTCGACACCAAAGGATTTGTCTCCTTCGTATCAGGGAGAAAAACGGAAAGTGCTTCACGATCTACTAGATCAAATGATCGAGAAGCAGGCGGTGGAGCAGGTCTTCGACCTGAGTTCTCCAGGTTTTTACAACCGTCTGTTCCTAGTGCCGAAGCAGTCAGGGGGGTGGCGCCCCGTTCTGGATGTCAGCAGCCTAAACCGCTTCGTTACCAAGCAGAAGTTCAAGATGGAGACACCTCAATCTGTGCTAGCAGCCTTAAGACCGGGGGATTAGATGGTCTCATTAGACCTTCAGGACGCATACTTTCACGTCCCCATCCATCCCCGATCAAGGAAATACCTGCGGTTTGTCCTGAAAGGGAAGGTATTCCAGTTCAGGGCACTCTGCTTCGGTCTCAGCACGGCGCCGATGGTGTTCACCGTTCTTATGAAGAACGTTGCGAGGTGGCTCCATCTTGCGAAGATAAGGATCTCTCTCTACCTAGACGATTGGCTTATTTGAGCCTCAATCGCAACGAACCGGACCCTTCTGGAGGACCCTTCACACGACTTTGTCTTTAGCGAGGTCCCTGGGACTTCTGGTGAACCTCGAAAAGTCGCATCTGACTCCTTCTCAATCCTTAGTCTATCTGGGGATTCAGATGGACTCAGTGGCTTTTCGGGCTTTTCCGTCCCAGGGGCGACAACTTCAATGCCTAGACAAAGTGTCAGCCTTTCTAGGGAAAGAAACATGCTCGGTGAGGGAATGGATGAGTCTGCTGGGGACCATTTCCTCACTGGAGAAGTTTGTTTCTCTGGGAAGGTTGCACCTTCGACCACTTCAGTTCTTCCTCTCCAGCAATTGGACGCGCAAACAAGATCTAGAAGAGGTCTTGTTATTGACGGAAGAAGTGAAAGAGCACATAAAATGGTGGTCAGATCCAAAGAAGCTTGCGGAAGGACTTTCGCTCAAGCTTCGGAACCCCGACCTTGTGTTGTTCTCCGACGTGTCTTCCACGGGTTGGGGAGCAACACTAGGAGGGAGAGAAGTGTCAGGCACCTGGAGAGGGGAACAGGTGTCCTGGCACATAAATCTCAAAGAACTTTCAGCGATTTACCTTGCACTAAGGTTCTTTCAAGAGGAAGTCTCCAACAAAGTGGTTCAGATAAACTCAGACAACATCACAGCCCTGGCATACCTCAGGAAACAGGGGGGAACTCACTCTTCTTCTCTGTTCGCCATCGCGAAGGATGTCCTGATATGGGCAAAGTCGCAAGACGTCACGATCCTGACAAGATTCGTGTCAGGTGTGGAGAACATGCGAGCGGACCTTCTCAGTCGGCAAGGACAGCTTCTGCCGACGGAATGGACCCTTCATCAGGAGGTATGCCAATCGTTATGGAAGCTGTGGGGACGTCCTCATGTGGACGTTTTTGCAACTTCCCGAACGAAGAGACTTCTGCTATATTGCTCCCCAGTTCTGGACCCGGGAGCAGTGGCAGTAGACGCCCTACTGTGGAATTGGTCGGGACTAGACATTTACGCATTTCCCCCATTCAAGATCCTTGGGGAAGTAATGAGGAAGTTCGCAGCATCAGAGGGAGCGAGGATGACCCTCATCGCCCCCTTCTGGCCAGCGGCCGACTGGTTCACGGAAGTGATGTCCTTCCTGGTAGACTTTCCAAGGACTCTGCCCCTAAGGAAAGATCTACTCAGACAGCCCCACTTCGAGAGGTACCACAAAAACCTCCCCGCTCTGAGTCTGACTGCGTTCAGACTATCAAGAAGTTGGCCAGAGCGAGGGGTTTTTCAAGACCTGTGGCTAGGGCGATTGCCACCGCAAGGAGGCCCTCCTCAATCGCAGTATACCAATCGAAGTGGGCTGTCTTCAGAAGTTGGTGCAGAAAGAAGGGCATTTCCTCCACCTCAACCTCTGTGAGCCAGATAGCAGATTTCCTTCTTCACCTCAGGAAAGAAGTGAGACTAGCTGTTCCCACGATTAAAGGCTACAGAAGCGTGCTTTCTGTAGTCTTCAGGCATAGAGGACTCGACTTAGCGAATGACAGAGACATTCATGATCTCATTAGATCCTTTGAGACTGCGAAAGTTCTCCAACCGAAAGTACCATCGTGGAATTTAGACGTGGTACTTAAGTTCCTCATGTTGAGTCAATTTGAACTGCTCCATTCAGCTTCGCTTAGGAATCTGACAAAGAAGACCATTTTCCTAACCGCTCTGGCGACGGCGAAGAGGGTTAGCGAAATCCAGGTCATAAGCAAGCACATTGGGTTCAAGGATCATAGTGCTGTTTGTTCCCTAAGTCCTACGTTCTTAGCAAAGAACGAGAACCCTTCCAACCCTTGACCGAGGACGTTTGAGATCAAAGGGTTGTCGGAGCTAGTGGGACCTGAACCTGAGAGAGTCCTGTGTCCTGTCAGGGCTCTCAAATTATATTTGCAGAAAACCAGAGCATGCAGAGGCTCTTCTGAGAACTTGTGGTGCTCGGTGAAAAAACCAGATCTTCCGATGTCAAAGAACGCACTGGCGTTCTTCTTAAGAAGTACAGTTAAGGAAGCTCCTGAAAAGTGTAGTGAAAGTGATATGAAGCTTCTAAAAGTGAAAGCCCACGAGTTGAGGGCTATTGCTACCTCGGTGGCTTTTCACAAGAATTTGGCAATCAAAGACATTTTGGGTGCCACTTTTTGGCGAAGCAATTCGGTGTTTGCTTCACACTACCTGCGGGAGGTGAATGCAACATACGAAAATTGCTACTCGCTCGGACCATACGTTGCTGCAGACACTGTTTTGGGGGCAGGAGGTAGCACTCATCCTATCCTTTAATGGTTAGGGGAGTTTTTAACTTGTGTTATGGTTGTGGGGTTGACCGCCTGCGGCGGATCTCCCTTCCATTAGCTTAGTCTAAGTGGGATACCTTTAGTAGGCTACGCCAGGTGGTTTTGTTTTACTTCGTTGCCCTCATTGTATGGTCAATGGTCTAGTCACGTCGTGGTCTCGCCCCTGTTGACAGATCATCTGGAGTGCACCAGCTTTATAGGTCTCTACCTCGCTGGCAACTCTAGTAGCACAAGCAGACTTACGCGGCAGTAACCACGAAGCCAGCTATGCTAACAGGTAAGGAACCAAGATATCAATTATCTGCATATATATGTTTCCTAAAATCTTCTATTCTGTCTACTCCCACCACCAAAGGTGGGATTCAGCTATATATATATCTGACAGGTAAGTTTCATGAACAAAATGATATTGTAATGATACAATTAAGTTTGTTCATACTTACCTGGCAGATATATATAATCAAGTACCCACCCACCTCCCCTCAGGAGACAGTAGGAATAAAAATTATGAATAGAAACTGGGAATGGTTCCTGATACCGGCCTCCCAGCGGCGGGAATGGGTACTAACCACCTGACTCCCACTGCGTGCGTCGTAAGTGTTTAAATTTCTGTCGGATTCGGAAAAATACAGTTATATATATATCTGCCAGGTAAGTATGAACAAACTTAATTGTATCATTACAATATCATTTTTATATACAGAAAACAATTAGAAATAAATATGACTAATGAAATGATTAATTGAACATTTAACATTACTCTTACCTTTATGGAAAACACTTGTTAGTGTATGGAAGATGGAGAGGAGGAGAGGTTATTGTTTGGATGTGGAACTCCCTCCAGAAGGACTTCAGGTATCAAGGACCTATCTGGGCTTACTTCCCCTCTTCGTTTTTTACTGGGCATAGGTTTCTAGACCCCTGTCGCACAACAAAACTGTCCAGAGACATTTGTTTCTGGAGTTTCTTTAAAATTTGCGTAAAATTAAATACAACATTGTCATGAAAAATGTTGGAGACATAATTACAACTTCTTTGTTGGGACAATAACTCTCCACAAAATTTCTTACATTCCACTTTGCAAACATATCCTTAATCCTTGAAGTAGACACATTATGTATGCCCATTCATTTTCTGAATTTTTCAAGCCAGCCTCTGCTGACCTTAAATTTACTAACAGCAGTGCTTGTTGTAGGCATTTTCTCACTGAGATCGGCATGCAACTTCCTCCAACGCTTTGCTACGAGGTCTTTTTTAAATTCTATTGTGTTTCTCACCTTTTTTACACAAGGGCTAGCACTTGGAACTTTCTTTGGCCCTTGATGGCATATTTAGCAGTTCCACTCGAATGAAAAAGCACAAAAATCATAAAAACAATGAATACTAAAGCAGAATGGGTCATGACAGAAGATTGGATGCTTTGTTTTGGCGCTCAATACAGGGCCTAGTCACGTGCTGGGCCCCGGATGGAGTGTTTCCGAGTGTATGAAAACCGAGGAAACGTACGATAACAAAGAAAAAATTTCTTAGAAAAAAGTCTACAATAACCGAAACATACAAAATGAGTGGCATACGAAAACCGAGGTTTGACTATATTTTCCAGTAATTTAACTGGATTTTGGTGGTGTAAGCATCCACTGAAAGCATATTTACCCTTAAACGCCGAAGCGGTAAAATAAAAATTGTCTCCCGTGTTCCGGAGGTTTTTCGGAGTGAGCGCCGAAGCGAAAAAAATATTTTTTTCAAAAAATCACAGCGTGCTTAGTTTTCAAGATTAAGAGTTCATTTTTGGTTCCTTTTTTTGTCATTGGCTGAAGTTTAGTATGCAACCATCAGAAATGAAAAAAATATTTCATTATCATATATAAATAATGCGATATATGATAGCGCAAAAACGAAATTACATATATAATTGTATTCAAATCGCGCTGTGCGCAAAACGGTTTAAGGTAACAAGTTACTTTTTTTTCGTTGTAATGTACACTAAATTGCAATCATTTTGGTATATAACACATTGTAAAATGATAAAAGCAACACAGAGAAAATATTATCACAAAATAATGCATGAATTCGTAACATGCGGACGTAAACAAATACTTTTTCAAAAATTCACCATAAATCTAAATATTGTCCTAGAGACTTCCAATTTCTTTCAAAATGAAGACAAATGATTGAATATTACTATACTGTAAGAGTATTAGCTTACAATTGCAGTTTTCGACCATATCTGATGAGTTAAAGTTGACCAAATGTCGAATTTTTTTATATATTTTTATTTTATATGCAATTATTTCGGAAATTAGAAAAGCTACAACCTTCAAATATTTTTCGTTTTATTCTACATAAAATTGCGCACATTTTCATATATAAAACTCTATGAAATGCCTAATATGAAACGGAGCAAATATTCCAAGAATGGTACGTACGCATTTCAGAGATTTGTGGCGGAGAATTTTTTTTTAAATTCACCATAAATCTAAATATTGTGCTAGAGACTTCAAATTTGTTTCAAGATGAAGATAAATGACTGAATATTACTAGACTGTAAGAGTTTTAGCTTTCAATTGCGTTTTTCGACCATTTCGGTAGAGCCAAAGTTGACCAAACGTGTTTTTTTTCTATTTATCGTGATTTATATGCAAATATTTCAAAAATGAGGAAAGCTACAATCTTCAATTATATTTAGTTGTATTCTACATAAAATTGCGCACATTTTCATATATAAAACTTTATGTAACGGCTTATTTAAAATGGTGTAAACATTACCACAATCGCACGTATGATTTTTTCGGAAGAGTTACCGTGCGGACGTAAGGAAAATGTTATTTTGTTCATGAAACTTACCTGACAGATATATATATAGCTGTATTTTCTGATGTCCGACAGAATTTCAAAACTCGCGGCACACGTAGTGGGCGGCCAGGTGGTAGTACCCATTCCCGCCGCTGGGAGGCGGATATCAGGAACCATTCCCATTTTCTATTCATATTTTTTCTGTCGCCGGTGCTGTAAACAACTGTTTGCAGTACCTCCGTCTAGGATTTTTGGATTTTCTCGTTTCTAAGTATCTGGATTGACTTTTGGTTATCGACTCTGGATTGTTGGATTGGCACGCGTGATAGTGGACTGTTTTTGTACGTGGAACTTACCCAGCAGATATATACTTAGCTATAGACTCCGTCGTCCCCGACAGAAATTCGAATTTCGCGGCACACGCTGCAGGTAGGTCAGGTGATCTACCGCCCCTGCCGCTGGGTGGCAGGGATAGGAACGATTACCGTTCTAGAACCAGATTTTCTCTGTCGCGGTAGTGTCAACATACGTTGTTGCTACCTCCTGACTTGATTTTCGTTTTTTCATCGCCATCGACCTTCTGGGCTGTCTTTTGCAGGGAAGTACTGGGTCTTTGGTTTGGCATACGCTTTTATTAACTTTTTAATGAATTTGGCTTCGAAATTTCGAAGAATATATTACGTGAAACTACCAAATTTTTCGGTAGACACTCATATATTTTGCAATAAGGGGAAATATAAGATCTAACTTCCTACTTTAGGAAGTCAGAAAGCATATAACTTGATACACTTCCTTTAGAAGCTTTAAAAGCTCTCGTACTAACGAGCAGTTAGAGTATTGACAATACTAGTAGTTGTTGCATCCTCATCACCTCCTTACTCCACAGAATCTACAAATTCATATGTGCAAATTTGAAGATAAATGGATGGAGCTCAAAAGGCGAGCTCTTAAAAGGTAAGAAGTGAATATAGTGTTCCCAGTGCAGTGGAGGGTGCATCTGATCGGCTCCGTAGCGCTTCCAGGCCTAGACCTCTTCCAAACTCCCAGACCCAGTGGAGGAGGAAAGTCGACAGCCGCAGGAAGGTTAGGGAGAACCCCCACCGGTCAGGCGTCCCCTCGGCAGGTTCTGTAGAACGTCCCAGACTGCCAAGGATAGCCATTGATAAGGCATCCTTAAAAAAGTGCGTTTCTTAATCTTACATCCGAAAAGACGAAGAATGTATGTTTGGAGTTTCGATGATCTAGCGCTTCTCTGAAAACTAAGAGAACACTGAGCA
Source organism: Macrobrachium nipponense (assembly GCF_015104395.2). Lineage (NCBI taxonomy): Eukaryota > Metazoa > Arthropoda > Malacostraca > Decapoda > Palaemonidae > Macrobrachium > Macrobrachium nipponense. Next base: position 31,045,984 of record NC_087217.1, on the reverse strand, counting down.
TCCAATAGCCAGCAGGCTGCCAGGAAGCCGCGTTCCAGCAAGCTAGCGTGAGCTACGTTCCAATAGCCAGCAGCGAGCCGCGTTCCAGCTAACAGACTAGCGCGAGCCGCGTTCCTACAACCAAACGCGAGCCGCGTTCTAGAAAATTTTTCTTGGCGCAAGGCGCCTTCAAAGAGACGAAGCGCCAGCCTGGCTCAAATTGCGCCAGAAAAACAGACGGCTAGAGCAAGGAGCCTTATAGTAGAGTGGCAATCAGAACTATCCTTCCATTGAACGTTTCCGGGCAAGAGGCTCTTTCTAAAAGGGGTCTAGTAGGCGCTCGGAACTATCAGGGCGCACGGGACCTTCCACGCAAGCGGAACGTTCCAGGAGCGAGTCTCCTTTCTAGCGTGCGGAACATTCCAGGCACGCGGAACATTCCAGGCGCTAGGCGCAAGGAGCCAGGCGCCAGAATATTCCTAATCTTCTTATGAGAGAGAGGTCAGTCGCGAGGCTCCTCTTTGAGTTTTTAACTTGAGCAACTTTCCCCTGGCAAAGGTGCAAGATGTCGCACAGGCGGCCGTCGCTTTTGCCAGAAGGATTCTGATACTAAGAGAAGCCATTTTTTCATTATTCAGAGGACTCTCTCCTTCATTCATGCTCTTCCCTCGTTATGAAGAGGCAAGAGCTTTGGGAGTTTTCTTATAAGAATCTCATCGACGTTTGGGTATGATGGCGGATAGGAAATATCTACTTCCTTCCGTAAACCCTACAGATGAACAGGAATTCTGTCTCTTCCACGATTTATGAGGAAATCACGAAGATTTAAAGAGTTCCTGGATTAACTTCCTTCCTTAAGGAGATATATAGCTCTTTTATCGTCATTAATGAAAAGAACGAAGATAGTAAAATTTTTCCTTTCTCTATCTGCCTCGGCAGGGAAAGAAGGTAGTAGAGTATCTGCTGTATGAGAATACGATACGGCAAATCATAAGCACATACCGTAGTTACTTCTTTGCTGAGCAACTCAATTACCAGTATCCTTCCAGGAATTTCCTAGGAAGGACTACGCTTAAAGGGATTGTTAAGACAACACCCTACTTAGCTTCTAGATTTATGAAGTCTTGTTTCGCTAAATATGCATATAAGAACTTCCTGAAGTTTGATAATAATTTTATAAGATTCCTTTATTAAATGGAGTAGCTGGCAACTCTGGAAGAGTAAGGCCAGTTGGCTAACGAGACTGCTATCGCTTAGACACCAACGCAGTATCATGTAGGTGTCGGTCATGAGTGGTCGGTTACATGTCTCTCTCCTGCGGGATGGAATGACTAACCGTGTCTCTCCCCTACAATCGTGGTTTTAGCCTCTGATTGAGGGGATAGTTAAGCAAACATAAATAAAATATTGTCTGCCTTTTGCTAAGAAGCTTTCATTAAGAAAGATATTACAACATTTCAATGCTGTTTACCGTAGGTAATATTTTTAAGGGATTCTAACGCAGCGGAACTCTATATTGTATAATGCTCTCATGCTTACGAAAGCATGGCTTATTAGAGTACATGCTTAGTGAGAAGATGAATGTAGTAGAGAATTCACTTTTAAGACTACGGTATGGTCAAGTCTTATGCACATACCGAGGTTAACTACAGAATTCCTAGTATCCTTACAAAGGTGTCCTAGATTAATGCTGTTTACCACAATGTGACAGTATTATAAAGGATTCTAATACGGCAGAGCGCGATATATATAATTCTCTCATCCTTTCGAGAAACGCACACAACCTTTTTAGAATCGGATATTGCTCAAAAGAAGTTGGGTGAGTCGGATGGGAAACATTCTCTTAGTGGCAGAAGTTGTTTCCCTGAATGGACTATACTACGTATATAAAAGTTTTTTCCCACTAAGAACGGAATTAACATGTGAAGGATGTCGGGTACCATAAAGGCATAGATGTTATGGCACATAACCTAAAAAGAACCAGAAGGAAGCGCCAGCCTGGCACAAATTGCGCCAGAAGCGCCAGCCGCGCCAGAAGCACCATCCAAGATATTTTCTTGTTTTAGCGAGTTATTAACCTAAGAGTCCAGTAGCCTCTCGGACAGCAGGCTCGGTAACGGCAAGATTCGTTCCTGATTTCGTTACCCATTTAATCGAAAAGGGGTCGCTTACAAGGAATGATGAAATGATTTATTTTAATCACTTCCACGACTCTCTCATATCGCAAAGAGCATCGAGAATCTCTTTTTTCGCCCCTGTTCGCGTTAACAAAAGAGAACCTATTTGGGAACAGACACGGAACGTAACGATCCTTAAGAGGTTCGATGCAAGATTTTGCATGTCCGTGAGAACCTTCTCGATCGAAGATAATAACTGTTAACGTATGTCTAACATTTATTGAAAAGAGATGTGAGAACCTGCGGAAAGTCTTCTTCATAGATCTCTTTGTAAGGTAGAAGACGAACAGGCTTCCTTTAGACTGCTTCCTTTTCCTCGAACCAAGAGAGGTAGCAATATAAGACATCTTTAAATTTAAAGAAGGGGAATAAACTTTAGTCTTTTTTCCCCTAGTTATAAATTCTTAACAGATATTAAGATAAATGGGCGTCAAAGGAAGAGAGGATGTATGCCTCATTTTGGCCTTAGAGAGGTTGGATTCACAGAAGTCACGTTCTTCTCACAGCATGTTTCGTAAGGCTTTTCCAAGAGTATCTGGATATTCTATCAGAATCTATTATAAATAGACCTAAAAAACCTCTCCACTCTGAGTCTGTCCGCGTGCAGACTGACCAGAAGTGGACATGAATGAGAGGTTTTTTCAAGGTAAATGACAATAGTCATGGCTAAGACATAGAATTGCTGCAGATCGTGCTAGATGGAATGAGGAAACTGTCCTCATCCGATACCTCTGTGAACCACATAGCGAGGTTTTTTCTTCACTTTCAGAGGGAAGAATCACCTATGTATATATCTGCTATCAAAGAATGCAGTAAAAGGCTATACTCTGTCTCTACAAGGGGAATTAGAGATAACAGAGGATTAAGATCTTCGGGATCTTATACGATACCGCAATACGACAAGAGTAGGATATCATGTACTTCGAATGGGATCTTTTTGTGGCCACAGATTCCGTGTTCCGACAAAATGGAACTGCTCCTCATCAAACTTCTTTGAGGAAGTTTATGAAGGAATTCTTTGTTTCTCTTAGCCCTAAATGACCAAGAAGACAAGTGAATTTTTTGTGCATTGGAATCTCGCATCAGATTCAATGGAGACTCGGCAATGGGTTCTTGCCAGCATAGTATGTCTGGCAAAAGAACTAAATCCCTCTATTCTGACGCAACACTTTCAGATAGAAGTTTCGTTGCCCAGGCAGGGTACTTACATTTTCATCTACAGAAGAAGAGATGGTTTAAACGTTTGCCTACAGAGTCTTTGGGGTGCGATGAGGACTCAAAATGCTTCCCAGAAGGTATTCAGGAAGGGATACAATAAGAGCTAAGGAAAATCAGGGTTCCGCCCAATTTCAGCTCAGAGTCTCCTTCGACTTCCAGACTCCTTCCCTTCCTTCGGGCAAGGATAGGGAAGATTCTGCAACGAGGAACCTCATCAACATGTAAGAAGAGATCTCGTTAGCAAAAGAAGTGTTCACGAAGGATCCTCCTCGGAGGAAGACTCTTCTCTCTCGTATTGTTAGATATCCTGTCGTCTACTGGGTGTAGCTGACTAAAATCACCTCCCCTTGCCAGGGGCCAAAAGCTCAAAGGGGAAGAATTTCTTCCACCCTTCTCCAGTCTCCTGATAAACTATGTGGTTGTTCAGGACTCTCGGACAATGTAGCGCCAGCCAGGCGAAAAATGCCAGAGGTGGACAGTTCCAAGGAACTCTGTCATGGTCGGATACTGAGAAGGAGCGGGCCTCCAACCTGGCGCAAATGCGCCAGAGGCGAACAAATCGGACAGATATAAGAGTGTCCGATGTGGACATCGCCAGACAGCTTAGAGACTCTTCCAAGCTCGAAGCTCCAACAAGTGTGGAGGAGCCAAGCCAGGCGCGAGGCGCCAGCCAGGCTCTAGGAGCCAGCCACTTTGCACCTGAAGCTTTATCCTACGCATGCGGCATTCGTCGGTCCAACGATTTCGTTTAGTATTGTAAATTTGTTAGTAATTTCGTTGTGCTACTTTATCGTGTTGTGAGAACCTAATTAGTATACGTACTAAATACGTAACTTAATTACGTACAGTACATATTAGTCATGGGTCCCAAGAAAGTTGCTGAAGTTCACAGAAAGAAGAGAATGCTTTTCATGGAGACCAAAATGGAGATAATAAAAAAGTATGAAGCTGGCTTGCAGTTGAGTGTGATCGCTAAGGAATACGGCCGAAATCCGTCAACGATAGGCACCATCCTTAAGCAGAAGGAAGCCATCAAAGCAGCTACACCTTCCAAGGGCGTGACTATTTTGTCCAACAAGAGGAGCCATGTGCATAATGAAATGGAAAGGCTGCTTCTTGTATGGATCGAGGACAAAGAAATCGATGGCGATACGATAACCGAGACGGCAATCTGCCAGAAGGCCAGCGCTATTTTCGGTGATTTGATTGCCCAAGCCGAAGACGGCGGCGGAGAGGGGACATCAACGGCAACCCCAGAGTTCAAGGCTTCTCATGGGTGGTTCGAAAAATTCCGTAAACGGACTAGCATCCATTCAGTGGTGAAGAAATTGAAATTACGTAAACTATAAAAAAGTAAAAAGAAATGTAAAAATCAAAAAAAGACAAAATAAATTTTATTTTAAGTTTTTTGTAAAGTTAAGTGTTACAGTTTTGTTAATGTGTTTTGTAAAGTTTAGTTTGTTTTTCTGACATTTTTTTATGTGTTTCGTAAAGTTAAGTGTACATATCTGCTGTTTGTCCTCCTCTTCCTCTGCCGCCACTTTCGGAGATAGCCTCACTCGAAAGGTAAGCTTCCACATTTTACGTTACAGTAATAATATTTCTTGTACACTAATATACACTTTATTTACAGGTTTTGCATTTTTATTATTAAGTTACGTATTGAATGGTCCAAATTGTTGTAGTATTTCATTGTTTATAGGTCAATTTAGCTTTATTATGAAATTTGCTGGGGTGTTTTTGGAGGGCTTGGAATGGATTAGCCATTTTACATGTAAAATGTGGTCCAAGATACGAAAAACTCATGATACGAAAGGCGCCTGGAACGGATTAATTTCGTATCTCGAGGTACTACTGTATTTGAAAATGAACATTTTTGGAGAATACACTTGTAGATCTCGTGTGAAGGCAGGGTCCTGAAGGAACGCCTACAGACTTTTGGCAATAACTGGTGTGGACATTTCCTCTTCCTTCTTGGGTTAGGATGGGTTTGCGTTTGAAGCTGATAGTGGGAGTTGTGGTGGTTGAGTCACCACCTGATATGGTTTGGACCTGAGAGTTAGTAATGGGATTTTCCCATTGCTACCTTGAGGGTGGAACCATCTCCAGGGATTGGATCATCGGGATTCGGGGGGGGCTGTTTTTTGGGGGGATGGGACTCCTGGTTTTTGTCCGGAAGCCCACCAATATGTATAGGGTGGGGAGTTGATTCCCATTAGTGGGATCAGAACTCCCAGCAGGCGGATTGGCTTATACCTGGGCCACCGCAAACTTATTGTTGCTATCCTGAAAGGGTAGGGTATGGGGTGGACCATTGGGAGTCAACTCTCACCAGTGCCATTGGTGGAGAATGTGAATACCTAAGTGACTCACGGTACTTTCTTGATATAACCAAGTAGTAATACTTGTATGAATGTACAACTGTGTGCATGAGTATATGTATGTATGTATGTACACAATCATATATGTGAGTGTATACAAGAACATACGTGTGCAAGTGTGGATGAATGAGTTTTTTTTTTTTTTTTTTTTTTGTAAACCAAGTATGGATTCAGACTACGTACTTACGTCCCCTGGGAAACTGGACTCACTGGCACCGTTGAGGACTTCTAGCTCAAACAAAGACCACTCTTTAAACCCCCCAGATGTCAATAATAGTAGAGTGAAGCATTTAAAAGCTATACATATGGAAAATATTCCACTTCAATGTAACTATGAGGATATTTCAACCTCTTTGAATATCTTTGGTAGTATAGCTGAGATTCGTATGAATTTTCATAACACAGAAGAAAAATGGGAAGCTTGGGTAACATTTGATAATCATGAAGATGCTTTTAAAGCAACCTGTAGTTTTGATAATTTGAAAGTATGGAACGCATTAGTTAAAGGAGTCTTGACTGATAAAGCCCCAAGAAACCTAGACATTTATAAACCTGTGGAATGGAATCCAATCAACTCCAATAGTAGTACCATTTGCAAAATAAGAGTCCCCCAACCTAAATGGCTGGCAGTAAAAGCCAAGGAGGAGAATTTCAACTATTATAAGTTTAGTAGGTACCTTCAGCAAAAAGTAGGTGGCATAATGAGGGGTGATATTACTAGATTTGGTAAGAGCTCTGTGCTAATTCGTGACGAGGTGGGGGGCTTAGGGATCCACTGCAGAGAGAGTATGCCCCTTTATGCCTACTCTCTCTGCTGTGGATCCAACTGAACATTGGGACCTTTAACTCCTTTACTCCTCCTCCTCTAAATTTTCCCCCTTCCCTCCTTCTTCTTTCGTTGACGATCTTGGCGTGGTTTTGGAGTATTTAATTGACCGCTCTTTTAACTTGATGGAGGGTGGAGTTGGATGGCACGCCACTTCACCCGTAAAACTAGAATACTCGACGTGGTCGAGCGAGGGGAAATTTTTATGTCATGCCATACCCACAGTGCTGGGACCGATCTCGACGGACTGACGACCCTTAAAGCACCGTGGGTGTGGCACATATCCAGGTGAGGGCCCCAGGGCAGTTACCTCTGTGGGTGACAGTTTCGCTCCTCCCCCAGTTGGGCCTCCTTGGTGAGAGGGACCCAAGCCTGGACAAAATTAATTATCCTCGTTGTATGGCAAACCATATAAACCTCCCCCAAACACCGATGACAACCTCTTGCTCGGAAAAGGACAAGCCGGTACAGCCTCTTGGAAAGGGATCTAGTTTGGTAACAATGGCCCCTTACACTCCTTCTAACCCAAACCAGTATAGTCTTGGGTTAAGGAGGAAAATCTAAACAAGGAAAAAAATATGAAGCTTAGGTCAATTGAAGTAATGCCAGGTGTGTTTGAGCCTGCTGCATATGATAAATTTTTAACTTTGTCTTTAGAAGAAGGCAATATAGAAGATTCAGATATTTTTGAAATATATAGAGAAATGATTACATGTTTAGGCAGAAAGCCAAAAATTTCCTCCTTAGGCAAAGGCCATTTATTGATAGAGGTACAGTCACCATCTGAAAGCAGCAAGTTAAAAGAAATTGATACAATTAGTGGTAACAAGATTAAATGTGAGCCTCATAAAACTTATAACCAGAGCAGAGGTGTCATCTTCTCTAAAGCTCTAATGAAATTTTCTGAGGAGAAATTATTAAAAGAGTTAAAAGATCAAAATGTTACAGAAGTCAACAGAATAATGAAAAAAGAACATGGAGTACTCTGTCCAACACCTTCATTTATATTAACATTTGATTCCTTGAAACTCCCAGAGATACTTTCAGTGGCTTGGTATCAATTTAAAGTTAGACCTTATATCCCTTCTCCCAGGCGATGTTTTCACTGCCAAATGTATGGCCATGTAAATACATCTTGCCGTAGAAAAGCAAAGGGTGAGGTTGAAATATGTGTAAACTGTGGACAGGAGTCACATGGACCATGTAGCAATGCTCCTAAATGTTTGAACTGTGGAGGAGAACATCCAGCATCAGATAAAAAATGCGAGATATCTTTTTTAAAAAGAAATAATGGCTGTCAAAACCAAGGAACGTATTAGTTTCTTTGAAGAAAAACAGAAGGTAGCAAGCAGCTTTAACCCAGGAATTCGCACCTTTGCTGCAGTCACCAAAAGAAGAGAAATGGAAAAAAATTCATCAAATAATAACTCAAATCCTAGAACTCAATTGAACAAGAGATCTCGAAGTGATGACTGTATTATACTTCCTGATAGTAAAAGCCTAAACTCTAGAGGAGACAGCTTTAAGACCATCTCAGATCCATTGAGTTCTCAAGAGGAACAAAGTTCCTCCACCCTAGATGGACCTTTGACTCCATCTCCAACATAACATTAGAGCTGCCAATGGCAGCCTTACCATATACCTCTGAGGAGCTATTAGCCACTCCATTACTTCTTAATGGAGACTCCAATAAAAACATACCACCAAAGACAGAGGAGCCAGCAGCTCCTCTCTCTGGAGACCCCATTAAAAACCTGCCACCTAAGACAGAGGAGCCAGCAGCTCCTCCTTCAAATTCCTGCAGCCCATGACTTTAATCCAATTTGTGTTGCACTTCAAGAAACTATGTTGGGCAATCATAACATTCCCTGTCCAAAGGAATTTTCTCCATACCATTCAGAAAATACTCCTAACAACAAAAGCCATGGGGGTGCACTACTTATGATCTGCAATGACACCCCACATACCAGCTTTCAAATACAAACTAACTTGCAAGCAGTAGCTATAAAAGTATTTTTAGAACGGAAATATACACCATATGCTGTGTATTTACCACCCTCCTCCCCTCTGGAGACAGGGTTCAGAGAGAATCTGATGAAAATGGGAATGGTTCCAAGCGCCAGCGCCATGGGAACGGGGTGGCGATCACCTGAACTATTGGTAAACTAGCGGTTGCTCCGAGTTTTGAAAATTTCTGCCAGTGCGACAGAGAATATAGCTATATATATACCTGCCAGGTAAGTATACATAAAACTTTGTTTTATCATAAAAACATCATGTTTAATAAGCCAGTAACTCTTAAGGGCAGTATGCTCTGTTTGGCCAGAATAGGGAAAGGAGGGCTGTGTAGACCCCTCCTTTTTTGGATAGAAGATGAAGTTCTCGACAACATGCAAAGCTTCTCATATCCAGTGGGACTTGTCTCCATAGCTTCTGGGTCTATTGGGTAGTACAGAACTTGAGAAAGGTTACAAACTTTCTTGAATTCCTGATAAATTCTCTATGGGTCCTTCGACTTTGGGAGAGGCTGTTGCATCAACCTCATTTCAGAAATCTCATTAGGATTGGGAGTTTGTATAAGAAAATTAATTTTGTGATTCTCTAAAAGAAAAATTTACTTTTAAAGGAATGGTGTGTTTACAAAATGTGTAATTTGGTAATAAAGATTTATTTTTTAGCCATTCAAGTGCTTTATTGAGCAAAGTTTTGTAAACTTATAATTTCACATTTTTATGGCACAGTTTTACATACGTATTTCATATTACTGTCTGCATGTGAGTGCATGAGAATTGATTTTATTTATTTGGACAATGGTTTTAAGTCCCCAAGGTACCATCTTTGTATAAATTATTTCTGGAATTTTTCAGAAAGTGGCTTCGATGGAAATATGACTTAGTTATACTCACATTCCAAGTAACGTTTTACAATGAGTTTATGAATGGCAGCTATATGTTGGAAGTATTCATGGAACCTATGGTCTGGGTTGTTGATCATTTCACCAAAGCTTTGGGCCCTGTGAGTAATAATAGTACTTATTGTACAATACGTACTACTATTTTTGTATTTTATCCTGTTTAAGAACTGAATGAGGAAGTGTTAATAGTCTGGGTTAACTATATATCCCAGCTATAAATTCAAAATGGTAGTTTTTTATGCAAAATCCTTTCTTAGACATTTTGTTATTAATAAACATTACATTAGGATAGTTTATCTAGCCCTAAATCCCCCAAAACCATGCCAAAATTTTACCACATTGGCAACCCTGTTACCTCCTATTCTGTCTGCCAGTTGGCAATACTGTCATTTTACAGTTACAAAACCTTCCCTTGAAAATCAGTTTTTGTACATGAACTTCCCTGTCAGATATATACTTAGCTATAGTCTCCGACGTTCCTGACAGAATTTCAAATCCCGCGGCACACGCGACAGGTAGGTCAGGTGGTCTACCTTACCCGCCGCTGGGTGGCGGGTGTACGAACCAATCCCCCTTGCTTGTCAGATTTTTCTCTGTCGCGGGAACGATAACAACTGTTGTCGGTTCCTCTCGATAGTTTTTCGATTCTCGCTTGCTTGGAGTTAATTTGGACTTCTTTTGGTGATGTATTCGCTCTGTTTGGCTTGGCATACACTAATTGTGGACCGTTTTGATTTTGATTTTGATTTTCTTTAACAATGTCTGACCTAGATTCAGTAGCTAAAACTTCTGTTTTGTTTAGGGTTTGTGTGATTGAAGGATGTAAGGTGAGGTTGCCGAAAGCTTTGGTTGACCCTCACACGGTTTGCATGAAATGCAGGGGGAATGAATGTTCTTTTGCTAACCCTTGTAGTGAATGTAAGATGTTGAATGAAGAAGAATATAAGGCTTCCTCTAGAAGTTCTAGTAGGTCTAGAATGAGTGAGTTGGATGTGGATCGTAATACTAATGTAGAAGTAGAACCTTCTCTCCAAGTTGCAGCCCCTGCTCCCCGCACCGAAGCCGAAGATTCGTCTTCGGAGGCGGCGGCTTTAAGAGCCACGATTCTATCTATGGATCAGAAGATTCGTCAGTTGGAAGGTAAGGAGAGTGTTAGTGATCAGTGCAGTGTCCCCAGTGTTGTGGAGGGTGCGTCTGACCGGCTCCTTAGTGCCTCTAGGCCTTAGAACCTCTTCCAGACTCCCAGTTCCAGTGGAGTAGGAAAGTGAAAGCCGCAAGAGGGCTAGGGAGAACCCCCACCGGTCAGGCGTCCCCTCGGCAGATCCTGAAGTACGCTCCCAGGCTGCCTCGGATCGCTACAAGAAGGAGCTCCTACACCAATGCTTCTCCTCTTCGTCGTCTCCCTCTCCGAAGAGAGGTTGGAACTCCCCGGATGCGTCGCGCCCATTGAAGAGGGCTTGGAAGGCTCCCTGCAGTCCTTTGGCTTCTAGTCCGGAGGTTTTCCCGGAAGAATCGTCGTTGGAGGCGAAGAAACCCAAGAGATCCTGCGATCGTTCTTCTTCTCGCGCCCCTCGTTCTGCGCCTGGTTCCGAGGAGGAACAGCAAGATTCTCCTACTAGAGTACTTGCGGGACTTCAAGCTCAGATCACGGCGCTGGCAGACTCTCTTGCCTTTAGATCGCGTAGGAAGAAGGACGTTTCTCTTCCGATCAAGAGATCTAGGCGCCGCTCTTCAGAGGATCGTTCTCCTCTTTTTAGGCGGTCTCCTTCATATGGGGAGTTTTCGTATGAAGGTAGGGGCTCACATGAGCGCCCCCGCTCTCCTGGCTCTCTTTCAGCTTCAACGCCTCGGCGGTCACGCTCTATGGAGAAAGAAGTTTTTTCTCCAGATTGGATTCCCGCTTCCGGTAAGCGCTCTGCGCCTGCACATCACGCTATTTATTTGACTCCCTCGCGTGGGACTTCTCCTCTGCAGCCTCAAGAACCTAGAAGGCGCCCTTCTACAAGTAGGCGTTCTTCTTCCGGATGTCGCTCCTCCTCGCGGTTTCGGATCTGTCTTTTGAGTAGACGTTGTTCTCCTGATCGTGACTTCTCTCCTACAGACGTCAAGAGTCTGGTAGAGCCGTGCGCCTGATAGGCGTCCAGCCGTTTAGCCGCTCCCCGCAAGGTAGGCGCCAAGAGCCTACTGCACGTCGATCTCCTAGTAGGCGCTCGTCTCTTTTAAGGCGTCCTACTCCTGATTATTCTCCTCGGGGCAGACAAAAAGAGTCTTTCAAGCGCCCTTCTCCATGTAGGCGCTCTCCCCCTTCTAGACGCACTACTCCTGACCGTTCGTCTCTTGGTAGGCACCAAGAACCTCGCAAGCACCCTTCTCCAGATAGGCGCTCGTTAGCTTCGAAGCGCCCTTCTCCTGATTGTTATCCACTCGTCAGAGGTCAAGAGTCTCGCAAGCAGCCTTCTCCTAGTAGGCGCATTTCTCCTTCCGTTGATCGTACTCAACTGGACTAGAATAGAGAGCCGCGCAAGCGCTCTGCTCCCGATAGGCGCTCTTCTCCTGGCAGCCGCTCGCCTCAGGATAGGCGCACAGAGTCTGGTAGGCGCTCGCCTCCTCGTAAGCGCCCTGTGGATGTATCCAGGTCTTCTCGGGGTAGGAGCCCTACCTCTCCTTCAGCTGAGATTCCGTCTACCTCGAAGAGGGAGTCTCATTGTAGACAATCCAGATCTTCTCATCGTTCTCCGGTGGATTTGAGCTCTTCTACGAGAGGGCGCTATCCAACCTCTCGCTCAGCTCCTACTAGGACCCCTTCGTCACCTAAGGATCTTCCGCACTCTCCTCGACAAGACGTCCTAGACGGTTCTGATGAGGAACCGAACACTTCTGCTGCTGTGTCTTCTTACAAGAAGCTTACAGAGCTGCTCTTGCAAGTATTTGGGGATTCCCTTACTCCTACGGCTCCTCCTTCTCCTCACTCGCTTTTTTCAACGGCGAAGACAGCGAAGAGTTCTTCTTGTGTGAGGATGAAGCCGACCCTTTCGATGAAGAAGGCACTGAGGAGTTTTGGTTCCTGGATGGCTTCCAAAGAAGAAGCGGGGAAAACGATGTTCACTTTCCCTCCTTCGAAGTTATCAGGACGCGCTGGTTTCTGGTATGAAACAGGAGAGTCCTTGGGATTGGGTCTACCGTCTTCGGCTGATTCTGATTTTTCGGCGCTGGTAGATTCCACGAGGAGAGCTGCCCTTAACTCTGCAAAGACGACTTGGGCAATGAATGAAGTAGACCACATGCTGAAAGGCATGTTCAGAGTGCTGGAGGTCTTTAACTTCCTTGATTGGTCGTTGGGAGTCCTGGCCAAGAAGATTGAAGTGCCAGAGTCTTTTTCTCCGGAGGATCTCATGTGTGTTTTGTCTTGTATGGACAAGTCTGTAAGAGACGGAGCGAGTGAAATCGCCTCCCTGTATGGGGCCGGGATCGTGAAGAAGAGGTCCGTATATTTTTCCTTCTTAACGAAGTCTGTCTCCCACGCCCAGAGGTCTTCTTTGCTGTTTGCTCCTCTGTCCGCTCAGTTGTTCCCTAAACATCTAGTTCAGGACATTTCTAGATCGCTTTCGGCTAAAGCCACCCAGGACCTTTTGGCCCAGTCGGCAAGAAAACCTCGCCCTTCCTTCCCTACCAAGGCTAAGAAGGAGAAGTCAAGTGCTCGAGAACCCTTTCGAGGGGCTTCTTCCTCCAGAACCTCTACGTTTAGAGGTCGTAGACCTTCAAGAAGAGGTAAGACTTTCGCCAAGTCAGTCAAAGCCCCCAAATAACTTGCAAGTCCTTCAAACAACGGTGGGCGCCAGACTCTTAGGATTTGCGGAAGTCTGGGCCCAGAAAGGGGTGGATCCTTGGACCCTTTCAATTTTGAGGAGAGGTTACCTCATCCCTTTCGTCGCAAGACCTCCCTTGACGACCATCCCAAGGGAGTTGACGGCCAGGTACAGAGACCCCATCATGAATCAAGCCCTCCATCTAGCAGTAGAACAGATGCTGGAGAAGGAGGCTATCGAACTAGTGACAGACCATCGTTCATCAGGCTTCTACAACCGCCTTTTCCTAGTTCCGAAGTCCTCAGGGGGATGGAGACCGGTGTTGGATGTAAGCGCCCTGAACTTCTTCGTAGAAAAGAAGAAGTTCACGATGGAAACACCTTCATCAGTGCTGGCAGCACTTCGTCCAGGGGACTGGATGGTTTCCTTGGATTTGCAGGACGCTTACTTCCACGTACCGATCCATCCTTCCTCGAGGAAGTTTCTCAGATTCATGATGGGGGGGAAAATTTTTCAGTTCAGGGCTCTGTGTTTCGGCCTCTCGACGGCCCCTCAAGCGTTCACGGGGATCTTGAGAAACGTAGCTCAATGGCTTAATTTGAAAGGGGTGAGGATATCCATGTACCTCGACGATTGGCTGATAAGGGCCAATTCAGAAGATCGTTGTTTGAAGGACTTGCAAGTAACTCTAGAATTGACGAAGGCGTTGGGACTTCTCGTCAATTTCAAGAAGTCGTCGCTAATTCCCGAACAAGAGTGTGTGTATCTTGGGATACAGATGAACTCTCTGAGTTTTTGGGCTTTTCCCTCTCAGGAAAGGATAGCCCGAGGATTCGAAAGAGTAACAACCTTCTTAGGGAAAGAAGTATGCACAGCGAGGGAGTGGATGAGTCTGCTGGGGACGCTCTCCTTGCTGGAGCAATTAGTTTCCCTAGGAAGGTTGCACCTGAGACCGCTCCAATTCTTTCTTCATCGGAATTGGAGTCGTCGTTCTCAGGATTTGACGTTCTCCCTGTCGTTATCCCAGGAAGTCAAGAAACATCTCTTATGGTGGACAGATCCCAACCTCTTTGCGAAGGGACTGTCTCTTCAATCCCAGAGCCCCAACCTAGTGTTGTTCTCCGACGCGTCGGACACGGGGTGGGGGGCGACTCTGGGAACCAACGAGGTGTCAGTTACCTGGGTGGGGGACCAGGTAGCCTGGCACATCAACAGAAAGGAGTTGATGGCTGTGTGGTTGGCTCTGAAAGCTTTCGAGCCCAAAGTCAGAATATCGGTAGTGCAGGTCAATGCGGACAACACTACAGCTCTGGCATATATCAGAAAACAGGGGGGGACGCATTCCTTCTCCCTGTACGAGACAGCAAGAGACCTTCTTCTGTGGACAGAAGAAAGGGGAATCAAGCTTCTCACCAGGTTCGTGCAGGGAGAAAGGAATGTAAGAGCAGATCTCCTCAGCAGGAAAGACCAGGTCCTTCCCACAGAGTGGACCCTTCATTTGGATGTATGCCAGAGCCTGTGGAAGTTGTGGGGCAGGCCACACATAGACCTCTTTGCCACGTCGAAAAACAAGAGACTGGATCCTTACTGCTCTCCGATATCGGATCCAGAGGCATTAGCAATAGATGCTCTTCTACTAGACTGGAGCGGACTCAACGTCTACACGTTTCCCCCCTTCAAGATCCTGGGGCTAACTATCAAGAAATTCGTAGAGTCCGATTCAACGAGAATGATCTTAATCGCTCCCTTTTGGCCGGCCCAAGAATGGTTCACAGAGGTACTGGAATGGTTAGTGGACCTTCCAAGATTCCGCTAAGGAGCGATCTACTCAGACAGCCCCACTTCGACAGGTACCACAAAAATCTCCTCGCTCTCAGTCTGACTGGCTTCAGACTGTCCAAAGTCTGGTCAGAGCGAAAGGCTTTTCAGCAACAGCTGCTAAAGCAATCGCAAGAGCGAGGAGGACTTCCACCTTGCGTGTATACCAGTCAAAGTGGGATGTCTTCAGACGATGGTGCAAGAGGAAGAACATTTCCTCTTCCAGTACCTCTGTGACCCAAATTGCGGATTTCCTAATTTTTCTCAAAGAAGAGTGTCATCTTGTTGTGTCAACTATTAAGGGATACCGCAGTATGTTTGCGGCGGTATTTCGGCATAGAGGCTTAAATATCTCCGATGATAAGGACCTGCATGATCTTATTAGATCATTTGAAACCTTTAAACGTTCTCATTTTGTACCGAACTGGAATCTAGACGTAGTTCTACAATTCCTTGGATCGTCTAGATTCGAACCTCCTGGTTCAGCCTCTTTCAAGGACCTGACGAAGAAGGCTATCTTCCTTTTGGCCCTAGCTACAGCCAAGAGGGTGAGTGAGCTCCAAGCTATTGAGGGCAATGTTGGGTTTAAGGAAGAATCTATGGTGTGTTCGTTTCTTCCAGGGTTTCTTGCAAAAAATGAAAACCCATCATGTCCTTGGCCCAGGAGCTTTGAAGTTCGTGGTTTATCTTTTCTGGTAGGGGAAGAGCCTGAAAGAACTCTTTGCCCTATGAGAATTGTATTACCTTAAGAGGAAGGAGCAACTTAAGGCTAATCAAGATGTGCTTTGGTGCTCCGTGAAGGACCCCACTCGGCCCATGTCGAAGAATGCTCTTTCCTTCTTCCTGAGAAGTCTTATTACAGAGGCACATGTTGCCTGCAAGGAAGAGCATTTTAAACTACTGAAAGTGAAAGCTCACGAGGTGAGAGCCATTGCAACTTCACTTGCATTCAAGAAAAATATGTCTGTGCGGAATTTGATGGAGGCGACTTTTTGGAGATGCCAGTCGGTTTTCGCAAACCACTACCTACGTGATGTAAAAATCACGTATGATAAATGCTTCGCCTTGGGCCCTTTCGTATCGGCGGATTCGGTGCTGGGGCAGGGAGCTGAAACTTATCCTGTTTAAATTTTTGATATGTTACCCTATATTTTGTATTTGTGTTTTTGGTTGTCTGAAAGAGGTTGCAGGTGGCACCTCTTTTTGTCGTAGTATTAACCCTTTGTTTGTTCCGACACGGCATACAAACCTTCGGTCCTTTTACAATAGGAAGGTACTAACGGCAGCTGGATAGGTCGTAAGCTTTCGAACAAGGGGTTCGGTAGTTAACTGCTTGTCCGACAGGCGCGCGCGCGCGCGACTGGGAGGTAAACAAATCACTTTTGCTTTCGGCCTCACAGCGAGTGGACGTGTGTGTTCTACGCTCTCTGCCCGCTTCTCGTCGTTTGCTTTCCCTTGGTTGTATGGTTGTGTTTGTGTTTGAGTGAACATTGTAAGTACAATCATTCCTTTTTTTCATCATTATTACTACAATTCTGATCAATTATGGAGTCTCCACGCCCCGCTACCCTCCGGAGATTGTGCCCGGGTACCGAAGGGCGTAAATGCGGTAAGTTCCGCTCCTTCCCAGAAATTGATCCCCATATTTTGTGCGCTCGGTGTCGGGGCCGCGAATGTACCCGAGCCGAGCCCTGTGAAGTATGTATGTCATGGTCGGAGGCGCAGTGGGGCTTGTACGAAGGTAGGAAGAAGCGAAGGCCTACAAAGGAGTCGTCGGAGAGCTCTCCCGCGACTCCTTTGGTTACGGACACTTCGTCTTCTTTCCTGCCGCCCGCTCAGCTCCCACGTTTGGCGCCTTCCCCTGCGGGGGGGTTTCTAGGTCCTTCTCCTCACCCGATCTGTCGAGTGTGGAGGAGGGCGCGAGATACCCCGACGTTGAGTTGTACTCTGGGTCCTCTATCCGTTCGTCTACATCGCACGGACGGGTAGAGGATCCTGCTAATCACCCGACCTTTGCTTCCTCAGGTGCTGTTGCTGCGAAGGACGACCTCGGACAGGTGTGGGCATCGTTGGGTCTGCAGGGCGTGCCGAGTGTCCAGGGGCTGCTCTACCATTTCGCTGGCTCTGTGGCGGTCACGCACGCTACGGTGACGACCACTACCACGACCTTGTCAACTCCTGGCTATGCTTCACCTCCTCACCTGGTGTACACCCCGCACGCGGTCTCTGTTACACCAACTACATCGGTGCAGGGGCCAATCGCCGTACCACGGGGGAGTGTGATGCCGCCACCTGGGTTTGCCGTGCTGCCTTGACCGGACTTCGTGTGCCCGAAGAGCTCGCCCCTGGACCTCCCACCAGTACCTAGGATGTCTGTGCCGCTGGTCCGTCCACCTGGTCTGCCTGTACAGCCTGCCGTACCTGCCGTACCTGCCCAGCCGCTGTTTACTGACGTGATGTTGCCGTCTCCACTGCTGTTCCTGTGATGCCTGCACCTGCTGACGTTGTTCCTGTTCGTGGCGCCGCTGCTCCCGATGCCGATCTGTTCGGACAGGTGCGTCCAGGCCCTGTTGCTTCGGCAACAGCAGCCCCGGCTCCGCCCTGGATGACAGATCTGACATCGGTCCTGAGGAAGCTGACGAAGAAGAAGAGGAAGAGGAGGAAGGTGTCGTCGTCGTCTTCATCGTCTTCTTCGTCGTCGTCGTCGTTTGCCGCCTCTCCCCCTTCATCTTCTAAGGCTTCACAGCCTAAGAAGAAGAAGGTCGCCTCCTCCCCCCCTAAGAAGTCTCCTTCGGGAGCTTCTAAGGGCCCGTCTCGCTCCGGTGAGACGGGGGGTTCTTCCGCTGGTCATCCTGCTCCTTCGGGAGCAGGGTCCGTCTCTTCTTCGCAAGGAAGAAGACTACGGGGACCAGAGGGGTGCCGGCTAATACCGGCACTTCCTCGCCTGCTGTTAGTGGTTCGGCCACGGCAGCAGGATCCGTCTCGGCCTCTCGTTCGCGAGAGGTACCGAGTGTACGGTCGCCCACCAGCGACCGTGCAGCTAGGAACCAGACCTCTGAGCCAGCTCAGCGTCAGGTTCACGGCACGGAGCGGAAGACTGGTGACAGCCGCTCACGCGACTCTCACCAGACCAGCTCTCGCTCTCGCGGCGACCAGCTGGCTACCCGGGCTGACGTGACGGTCCACGACCGGCCACGGGCTGAGGCTGGGAAGAGGTCCCCCCGTTCGCCGGCACCAGCCACGGCTGGTACCAGCGACGTGACGTGCCGTGAGGATATGCACCGGTCTCACCGTGACAGTGGAGCTCGCCGGTCGCCTGACCGTCGCTCTCACAGAGAGCGATCGGGTACGGCCACCAGCACCAGCTCTTCTGACACGCGAGACCGGGGCCGCTGTGCTCAGTCCAGCCGTTCTCCACAGCGAGACGGCTCGACCAGGCCTGCAGCTCGATCGCCACCGCGGGTTGACGATCGCCTGCAGTCCTCCAAGCCCGCTGGTTCTGCCAGCGAGCGAGGAGGGAGCGTCAGGTCTGCCTCTCCCATACCTTCAACCTCCTCGGGTTACACCGGGAGGAGCGAGGTATTGAGGAGCGATCGTGAGGGGTGCGCCCCTCAGGATCCCACCACGACGCCCTACGTACCAGGCACGGTTCTCGGACCGGCCAGGTCGTATGCGCAAGTGGCTGGAGGAGACCGAGAGGGGTCTGTCGCTGTTCCCCCCCCTCGAGGGGGGAGGATCTCGGGAGCTGCTCCTGTTCGAGGGACTGGATGGTCCTACTCCGCAGGATGCAGTCACTCCTGAGATTCAGAGGAACTTTGCCGAGGTAATTGCGCTGATTCGTCAGCACAACGACCTTGGGGAAGGATCGCCGCTCCCACCTTCCGAGCCCACGTCCCGGCTCGAGTCGTTCTGGGGCCCGAAGAGGGAACCCAGACCGACGGTGGGTTTGCCGCGATCGGAGCTTGCCGACTCAGTGCTGGACCAGGTAGAGTCTCATGTCTCTGGACAAGACGGTTCTCTCAAGTCTGGCAGGTCAAGCAAGCTGCTTCCACCTCCTCTACTGCGACAGCGGCGTTTCTACGTGCCGTCTGAAGACCCGATGCCGCCCAAACAGGTGAACCCGGAGTTAGCCAGGCTAACGCCGGGTGTGTCTCTGCAGCAGCTCCTGTCAGAGAACCTATGGTTCTCGCAGCAAGAGGCACTCGGCCTGGAATCCACTGCCATGGCAGCTTTCCAGGTCGTCTCCTGGATAGATCTGTGGTCCCTCACAGTATCTAAGGTCGCAGCCAACTCCGGGGGAATTTCTCCCGAAGATGACTAGGTCTTTAGGAGACTTTGCCAGTCTGGAGGAAGAGCCATCTCCTTCCTTGCCCACCAGACGGTAAACCTGTGGGCCAACCTGGTTCTCCGACATAGGGACGCTGTCCTTACTCGAGTTTCCAGGGCGGCTGGGCGTGAAGCGGCATTGGGACTTCGCAATGGACCGTTACGGAGTTCCACGTCTCTCTTCCCAGGAGAGATGGTGGACGCTGCGGTGGACAGACGGCGCACTGACGACAGTGACCGTCTGGTACACCAGGCAGTTTCGAAGGCTTCTGGGCAGCCTCGAACTGCGGCCAAGCCAAAGAGCTCGGCTAGTGCTTCCACGGTGGCTAAGATGGTAGTTGCGTCGAAGCCCCGTGGAAAGACTCTGTCTTCTTCGACTTCTGCAAAGGGGAGCCGTAACCAGCCCTCCTCCCAGCCCTCCTTCTCGCGAGGAGGCTCTGGGAAGAAGTCGAAGAAAGGGGGGAAACGCTAGGGACGGCGTTCCCTCTCACCTGCTACTGGAAGTGGGGGGGTGCCTGGCCAGCCATTGGGCAACTTGGCAGCGCTACGGCGCCGAGACCTGGATTGTAGATGTCCTTCGTGAGGGATATCTATTACCCTTCGAATCTCGGCCACCCCTCACCTCCATCCCGGTCCAACAGCAGTCGTACGTTCCAGGATCATCGAAGGACGTAGCATTGAGACAGGAGATCAAGACCATGCTGAGCAAACGAGCTGTAGAAATCGTCACGGATCAGTCACCGGGCTTCTACAGTCGACTCTTCCTGGTGGAAAAGTCTACGGGGGGCTGGCGCCCGGTGATAGATCTCTCTCCCCTGAATCGGTTTGTTCGCCAGACCCGGTTCACGATGGAGACGGCACGCTCCGTGCTCGACTCCATCAGGGAGAACGATTTCATGCTTTCAGTGGACTTGAAGGATGCGTATTTCCAAATACCCATTCATCAGTCCTCCAGAAAGTACCTCCGCTTCATCCTCGACGGGACGGTGTACCAATTCAGGGCACTTTGCTTCAGTCTCTCAACCGCCCCACAGGTGTTCACGCGAGTGTTCACTCTGGTGTCTGCTTGGGCCCATTCGCACGGGATATGTCTGATGAGGTATCTCGACGATTGGTTAGTCCTGGCGAGCTCCCGCTCGCAGTTGCTACAGGACAGGGATCGACTACTCGAGTTCTGTTGCGATCTGGGGATCGTTGTGAACTTCGAGAAGTCCGATCTCGAGCCCAAGCAGAGGATGAAGTACCTGGGTATGCTGATTGACACGGTAGCAGGGCGAGTCTTCCCCGCAGACTCGCGGATCAGCAGATTCAGGGAGGCAGCCAACCAGTTCCTGTCTCGGCAGGAACAGGTAGCTCAGCGATGGCAAGTCGTGATCGGACACCTGTCGTCACTCGAGAAGTTAGTCCCTCACGGGCGTCTTCACCTGCGGTCTCTCCAGTGGAGACTAAAGGAGAGTTGGTCACAGGCGACGGATCCCCCAAGCTTTCCGGTGGGTGAGGCAGGACCTAGCCTGGTGGCTGGACGACAGGAACCTCTTAAGAGGAGTGCCTCTGCGCACTCCCCCCCCGGACATGCAGCTGTTCTCAGACGCATCGACCGAGGGATGGGGCGCACACCTGGAGGAGTTGCTGACTTCAGGAGTGTGGGACGAGAACGACAAGCACCTTCACATCAATGTACTGGAACTCAAGGCAGCGTTTCTCGCTCTCCAAGAGTTTCAGGACCGCTTGATGGGACACTCAGTGGTGTTGATGTGCGACAACACCACGGTAGTGGCCTACGTCAACAAACAGGGGGGCCTAGTGTCTCTCCCGTTGTACCAGTTGACTCGGCAGGTGCACGAGTGGGCCGAGGCACACTCAATAGAGCTGTCGGCACGCTACATTCCAGGGAAGAGGAATGTAGTAGCAGACACGCTCAGCCGTCGGGATCAGGTGATAGGGACCGAGTGGTCTCTACACCAGGACGTGGCGGAAAGGCTCTTCGACCTGTGGGGCGACCAGTCGTGGATCTGTTCGCCACCCGGCACAACAGAAAACTTCAGGTTTCTTTTCAGCCGTGCCGGCAACCCACTGGGCAGCTGCAGAGGAACGCTCTTCAACACCCGTGGGACAAACCTCTTCGCCTATGCCTTTCCCCCCCGTTCAGCCTGATTCGCAAGGTGATCAGTCGAGCACTGGTCACCCCGAATCTCAGGATGATCCTGGTGGCTCCCAAATGGCCTGTGGCCATTTGGTATCCGGACCTGCTGGCTCTTCTCGCAGGAGAACCGAGAGAGATTCCCCCTTGGCACAACCTTCTCGCCCAGCCACACGTCGAGCGGTACCACCAAGCAGTCCAGTCCCTACAACTTCACGGCTGGCTGTTATCCACCATCTCTTGCGAACGAGAGGCTTTTCTCGTAGCGCAGCAACAGAGATGGCTGGAAACGTCCGTAGTCCTCTGCAGCTGTGTACCAGGGGAAGTGGGCCGTTTTCTGTGGTTGGTGTCGTAGACGGGGTCTATCTCCTCTCAGAGCCCACTCTTCAGCAGGTAGCGGATTTCCTCGTGTTTCTTCGCGAGGAGAAGCTCCTCTCAGTCCCCACAGTCAAAGGATACAGAGCCGCCCTGGCACTTGTCCTGAAACTGAGGGGATTGGACATCTCGAACTCGTTCGAGATCTCCTTGCTTATGAGGAGCTTCGAAAGGTCTTGCCCACCCAGGGAACTCAGGCCCCCTGCGTGGGATGTGACTCTCGTCCTTAGGAGTTTGACTCGAAGACCCTTCGAGCCACTCCGAGAGTCGTCAGACAGGGATCTGACCCTCAAGACCCTCTTCTTGCTGGCCCTGGCATCGGCGAAGAGAGTAGGGGAACTTCATGGTCTTTCCTATGATGTACGACACTCCAGGGGATGGGGATCTGTGACACTCGATTTCGTCCCGAACTTCGTTGCGAAGACTCAGAAACTGTCGGTCCCTGACGACAGGTTCGAGTCTTTCACGATTCCCTCCCTAATGGACTTCACCGATAATGATGCGGATGAGATGCTGCTTTGTCCTGTGAGGGCGCTACGGCGCTATCTGAAGAAAACTCGACACCTCAGGCCCGAGTGTCGACGCCTCTTCGTTAGCACCGGGGTAACCAAGAAAGAAGTATCCAAGAACACTCTTTCATTCTGGCTGCGTGAGGTCATCAGGAAGGGCGTAATGAGGGCTGATGGTAGTGACGACATCCGTACGTCCCGTCCGAGAGCTCACGAAGTCAGAAGTATTGGCCCCTCGTTGGCGTTTCGTAAGAACTTCTCTGTGGCGCAGGTCCTGAAGGCAGGTGTCTGGTCTAACCAGACTACCTTCACCTCCTTCTACCTTCGGGATATTGCCCACAGGTCCTTGGATACCTTTTCCTTGGGACCTGTGGTGGCTGCTCAACAAGTTGTGTAGCTAACCCAGACCCTCGCAGGCTGAACAGCATCGAGTCCTGGTGTGACTGTGCGGATGGATGTGTGAATGAGTGAGTGACTGGCTTTCTCTTCCCATCTTTTCCTCCTCCTCTACCTGTGGGCAGAGGGCCACGGTCGTCACTACGCTGGATGAGGACGAGATGCAGGTGAGCTATATGACAGAGCCCCATCCTATCCCTTTCACTAGGGATAGGAGCAGAATATCCACCACTTCCTCCTACAAGGGGGGGGAAGTGGATGCCAACAAGA
Organism: Macrobrachium nipponense; assembly: GCF_015104395.2. NCBI lineage: Eukaryota > Metazoa > Arthropoda > Malacostraca > Decapoda > Palaemonidae > Macrobrachium > Macrobrachium nipponense. The sequence goes on along the minus strand of NC_087217.1, from coordinate 31,022,849 downwards.
GACAAACCCATGACTTTATATTTGCTCCTGTACAGGAACAAGTTCTTACATTACTGGTACGAAGAGATACGCTTGCCTCTCTCTTAGTACTCGGTCCAGAGGTCTGACCATTGATCCTGCGGTGCACACCCCGATCAATCGGACAGAGGCTTGGATCCCTCCCTCGCTCTTACGACCAGGGAGGCTTCCAAGGTTGGGCGAACACCAGTCTGTTCACAAAAGACTCAGATTCCTCCCACCAAGAAGTGAGTCTTCCTATTGTAAAAGGACCGAAGGTTTGTATGCCGTGTCGGAACAAATGACAATTTGTCCAAAATTGCATTTTTCCTAACTATACAAACCTGAGGTCCTTTTACAATAGGAAGGTACTAGCGGCAGCTGGATAGGTCGTAAGCTTTCGAACAAGGGGTTCGGTAGTTAACTGCTTGTCCGACAGGCGCGCGCGCGTGACTGGGAGGTAAACAAATCACTTTTGCTTTTGGCCCAAGCAAAAACTGCAGAGTGAGGGGTGGCATGAGGTGGGACTATGTGTAAAAGGACCTCAGGTTTGTATAGTTAGGAAAAATGCAATTTTGGACAAATTGTCATATTTTGGTTAGGTGGTCTGGTGGGTTTTGGCTCCTTGCAGAGGTACTGGTAAGGATCTGTTATGTAAGCGGACAAGGTCCCTTTAACATGATCCAACTTGGATTCTACCACAGAAGGGGATCACATATCCCAGTGGTAGATCCGAGAGTCTTTCAGCAACAGGTCACGTCCTAGCTGTAGCTCTCCAGGCAATGCAGACTCAGAGACAGTATCTATGAAGTCTTCAGCCTGAAAAGGTGAGAACCAAGGTTTTTATATCCTACAACATTAGTTGTTTCCCTTCTTACCTGTATTATTTAGCTGTCTCTTACCCTCCATCAAGGGTGCCAATCAGCTAAGTATATATCTGACAGGGAAGTTCATGTACAAAAATGATATTGTTAAACTACAATAAAGTTTTGTACATACTTACCTGGCAGATATATACGATTAATGGCCCACCCAGCCTCCCCTCAGGAGACAGGTGGAAGAGAAAAATCTGACAAGCAAGGGGGATTGGTTCGTACACCCGCCACCCAGCGGCGGGTAAGGTAGACCACCTGACCTACCTGTCGCGTGTGCCGCGAGATTTGAAATTCTGTCGGGAACGTCGGAGACTATAGCTAAGTATATATCTGCCAGGTAAGTATGTACAAAACTTTATTGTAGTTTAACAATATCATTGTTAACGAGTGTTCATGTTGTTCATGTCACGGCCCCTCTTTATAAATTTCTGAAGCCTTTTGTGCCTTTAAAGCTCTCATTATTTGTTAATGTGGCTTTATATTACCATTTATAAAATTCGTGAAATTAGTGATTTAACTTTTATTTCCTCGTTGTGGAGTATATTTTTTTTGACGAACTTTTGCGCAACCTGGATTACGCTGTGACCTGTTCAGTGGATATCCAAGATGGCTCGACTCTTCCTTCTGCTAGCAACATCAGGAATTGCCCGGTTTGTGGGACAAGGATGAGTAGCAAGGAGTTTGACCCCCATGACACTTGTAACTCTTGTCATGGACAGGTTTTTGACTTTACTTCTCGTTGCGACTTATGTAAGTCTTGGTCTGATGTAGAAATTATGGCGTATGTTGAGCATCAAAAAATCTTGCAGCCTAAAAGATTGTCTAAGGAGAAAAAGAAATCTGTAGCTAAACCTCATGGTTCTGGTTCTTTGGTTTTTTATCATGTGATTCCAATTCTGAATTAATTGATATTTTGCCACCTGTACAACCGGTAACTAATGAAGTCGTTTCTGATTTTGGCGATGGAAACTAGTTGGAAGAAGAAATTTGAAACATTGCAGCTTAGTTTAGATAGAGACATTTCAGCCAAGTTTAACAAGCTGTCAAAAAATTTTGAAGCAGCTTTTACTAGGATGTCTAACAATCTTTTAGATTCATTTTCAGCTCCTCATCAGGTACCTGTCGCCAGCACCCTGGGTAATGGTGCAACAGATACCCCGGCTTGCGAACCCCATTGTGGCGAAGGCGCAGGGGGATCCAGTCTGGGCAGGTGCCTGATGATTCTTTACCCAATGTGTTCCCTGTTAATCCCGTAACAGTGCCAAAGGGTGCTTATTTTGGAGAAGTGGGGAGGGGTTTTAGTGTTAGACCAAAGACAGCTGTTGTCAGGATGTTACCTATAGGGGAAGTTTCAGTTAGGTTCTGACAATGATGATGATGACGTAGATTTTTGTGATATTGGTGTTTCGTTGAATGGCAGTCATGATGTTGAGTTCAAGAAACTTTTTTATTTAGTTTTGAGTTTTCTTCCTCAGGTGAGACCTAAAAAGTAGAAGCAGCCTCCGCCTTGCTGTATTACAGAAGGGATTTTTCTTGACAGTCCTTCCTGGTCGCATGAATTTTTATGTTTTCCCTTTGTTCAGAGGTTCGTGATGGTGAGGGCGGATGTCATTGCTAAACTTTTGAAGGTGATCCGGGAAGGGAAGAGGAAGCTCTCCTCTCTTCTACGACACTGGAGAGGTGTTTATCAGGTGGTGGAGGATACTTCATTCTCTCGACCCCACAAACCGAATCTTGAATTTGTCCGACTTTTGGGCCAGCCTTTGCTTTCCAAAGCTTCGATCTCAGTCTCGCTCGAAGACTTTATTGCCATGGAGTCTGTTATGAGCTCCTTGCAGGAGGCTCAATCCTTCAACATGTGGGCTCTTGGAGGTCTTTTAATGTATGTCAAGGACTCGGGGTTTGTTCCTCCTGATGTTAATCTTTTTGAGAAATTTTGCTCATCTATTTCGATTGCTTCTGTGCAACAGAACGAGCTTGCTACTTTTATGCAGGCCTTTCTCGTTTCTCTAAGGTGTAACCTGTATTAGTCTCAGTTACCTTCTTCCATTTTGGAGATGCAAAGAAATTGTTTATTGTCCTCTTCTCCTTTTGGCAATTCCCTTTTTGATATGTCTGTGCTTTCTGAGGTTTTGAAAGAACATCAAGGTGATGCCTCATCCGAAGCTCAGTGGGCCTTATCAAGAGCTTTTTCCTCAGGTTTTCCTCCCATTTATTCAAGGGGTAAGTGCAAGTTTAGTGCTAGACTTGTGCCTTCTGCTCCAGCCCAACAACCTCTTTCTGACACCTTGACTTCCTCCTCTGGTGCTCACCTTTTGAAACACAGGAGAGGCTCTTGGTGTGGATCTAAGGGCAGAGGAAGAGCTCAACCTCTGGGAGGTCCTTCCTCTTCTTCCTTGTCTGTGCGTCAGAATTTTCGGACATAGGAGTCATTACCTTCCCCTGATACCGCAGTAGGAGCTTGTCTCTCTTGCCATCGGTCAGCTTGGCAGGAGAGAGCGGTGGATGCTTGGGTAGCAGAGGTCCTGAAGGCAGATTTCGAGATCCCTCTTGTTTTGAAACCTCCACTTTCCTCTCAAGTTCAGCAGTTATTCCCCTCACTCCATCGGGTCAAACCTCGGCAAAGGAGCTTTTGGCCCTCTTGGAGAAGGATACCATAGAGAGAGCTCCTCCTTCTCCCGGGTTTTACTCACGGGTGTTTGTGGTTCTAAAGGCCTGGGGCTTTTGGTGCTGTACAAGTTCTTTCTAAAGACCAAGTTCCGGATGGAGACAATTCAGACCATTCTTCCATCCATCAGGAAGGGTGACTGAATGATTTCCATCGATCTGCATGATGTTTATCTGCAAATCCCCATCCATCCAAAGTGCAGACCTTACCTTCAGTTTTTCCCGGACTCGGGAGTTTTTCAGTTGAAGTCCCTTAGTTTTGGCCTCTCCACTGCTTCACAGGTCTTTTCTCGGGTGATGGCTCCTGTTTCAGCCATTCTGCATAGATCAGGAGTAAGGATGCTTCGGTATCTGGACGATTGGCTAGTCCAGGCTGACTCTATAGAGAAATGTCTCCGGTCGAGGGAGATAGTTGTGTCTCGAGTTGGGTATTTGTGTCATCTTTGACAAGTCCAATCTAATCCCTTGCCAGATCATGACTTATCAGGGGATTGTTTTGAATTCCCAGATTTTGAGGGCTTCTCCCTCTCAGAAACGGATAGACAAACTTCTAAGTCTAGCCAAAGAATTTCTGTCCTCTGTAATGCAGCCAGTCTCTCTTTCGAGGACTCTTCTGGGCCATTTGTCATCCCTTATCTAACTGGTTCCCAGAGGGCGTCTCAAAATGACGTCCCTTCAATCAGCCCTTCGCCAGTCATGGGATTTCGTGTCCGAGGGCACAATAGTTGCCTCCTCTCCACAATGTCGAAAGGATCTCTGTTGGTGGATGCAAGTTCACCACCTCGAGTCAGACGCCTCGGTTCAAGGTTGGAACGCGCATCCTTTGGTCAGAGGAGGAGAGGATCATGTCTATAAATTGAAGGAAACTAAGGGCATTGTACCTAGGCCTTCTTTCATTTCAGGATCAGCTGTCTGAGTCAGTTGTAGCGATCTTCGTTGACAACACCACAGCAGTCTCATACCTAAGAAACCAGGGAGGTACACAGTTGGACCTTCTCACTCAAGAAGCCCGATCAATCCTGTGTTGGGCGGAAGAAAGGAGGATTACATTGGTCCCTCAGTTTTGTCGAGACCGAACAAAGTTCAAGGGTTGTAATAGACACCTTGCCAGGAAGTCTTCGACAGCCTCAGAAAGAAGTGGCCTGTCACAGTTGATCTGTTTGCCACCCCATTAAATTTTTGGTGCCAGATCTTCTTTGCCCCTTACCAGACTCCTCAGAGTGCTGGGACCGACACTCTATTTCAGGATATGGAGGGCCTTCAAGCATACGCTTTTCCTCCATTTGCTCTGTTGAGGGTAGTCCTCAACAAAGTGAGAGTGACCAAGCATCTAGATCTCACCCTGATCGCTCCCTTCTGACCGCAGAATGAATGGTTTCCCGACCTACTGGAAGCACTAGTGGAGCCCCCATTTGTCTGCCAGAGAGACCAGATCTTCTCAAACAACCGCATTTTCATTGTTTCCATCAGAGGCTCCACATGCTTCATCTCCATGCCTGGAGACTGTCAGGAGATTCTCCAAGCAGGAAGGGTTCTCCTCCAGAGTGGTTCAACAGTTGGCTCTTGCCAGACGGCAATCAACTTGAGTAATTTATCAAGCAAAATGGTCGGTTTTCTGACATTGGTGTAGGTCCCAGTGTCATTCAATTTCTAGACATTCCTTACCAAAAATAGCAGAGTTTTTAGTTCATTCACATCATGATAGGGGCCTGTCGTCTTCGTGCATTAAGTGTTACAGGTTGATGCTTTCATATGTTTTTAAGGTGAGGCTCCATGAAATCTCTTCTTATGTCATTAGAGATTTAATATGATATTTTTCTCTATCTTGACCAGGGCCGCGGTTATCTCCTCCGACATGGGAGGTTAATAAAGTCCTTCAAGGCTTGAGGTTCCCTCATTTTGAACCTTTGAATATTGAATACAGCCTACTTTAGAGAGCTCTCTTCGAAGAAACTTTTCCTTGTTTCTATGGTGACAGCTAAGAGGTAGGGTGAACTGCAAGTACTCTTTTCTTGTTGCCAGATCTGGACAAGCATGATTTTGTCATACCTTCCTGATAATCCCATTCCCATGGCTTTCGTTCTGAAGTCGCTAGTCAACTTTGTCAGTAATTTGAATGAGAAATTAGTTCTTTGCCCTGTTAGGGCTCTCTCGTGCTATTCAGTAGCACAAAGAACATTCAGGGCTGTCCCCGTCATCTGTTTGTTTCACCCCGAAATGTCAAGAGACCTATGTCAAAGAAAGGTGTATGTATCCTTTTTCCTCAGAGATCTTATTTTTAAAACTGGCGGTGTGGTTGCCCATGAAGGCCAGGCACCGAGAGCACACAGTATTAGAGCGGTTGCGATGTCGGTAGCTTATATGAAGAACGTCTTTGTCACCAAGGTGCTTGAGGTGGCGACTTGGCATTCTAATTCTATTTTGTTCCGATACGTAATACAAACCATCGGTCCTTTAACAATAGGAAGTAGCTAGCGGAAGCTGGAACGGTCGTAAGCTTCGAACAAGGGGAGAACGGTAGTTAACTGCTTGTGGCGCGCGACTGGGAGGTAAACAAATCACTTTTGCTTTCGGCCGCGGGTGTGAAGGACGTGTTCGTCATCGCTCTCTGCCCGCTTCATCGTCGTATGCTTTGTTTATATTGTGTTTTCTAATGGTTTGTTTGACTTGAAAATGAAACTGTAAGTACACTGTTTTCATTTTCATTTACTTAATTATGAACCAACATGGAGCTATCGCCGTAGATGCAGCGATTTCCTCTCTTTTCATGAATTGAACCCTTGAATTATGTCTCGGTGCCGAGGGCGGGCGCGCTCGCGCCGAGTCATATATTTTGGGCGAAAGTGTGTAATTGAAAAATGTAAGTACTCTTTTCATTATATTTTTGCCCTGTGCGTTCGTTGCCGAGAGCGTGATTGCGCTCGGCACGAGCCTCTTATTTTGTATGATAGAATGCAATGAAAGTGGATTCGCAATTGCAGTATTCTTTTCATTTTCATTTATTTATTTGCATCAATTTTAATTTGGATCAATTTTCGCTCTTACCCGGGAATTGATCCTTACGATTATTTTCTGTGAAAGTGAAATCGCAAGTGCAGTATTCTGTTTCATTTTCTTATATATTTTATGATAGCATCATATTATTATGGATCAAATTTCCGCTCTTACCCGGGAATTGATCTTTTCCCCTTTAAGTTCCCAGACTCTGAGAGGCCATCGCCGCAAGGCGATGGTTGCTTCTACTCTTCTCCAACTGCTAGTTCCACTGGGAAGGCGAGCGAGTATCCAATTCCTCCCCCATTCCCTCTCTCCTTACGGCTACGAGGGAAAGGGGAGGGATCCTACAGAGATTTCTCTGTAGGATCCCACTTTGGGGACTGTGCTACCGGGGGGACCTTCGGGTCCTACCTGACGTAAGCCCCGGTCGTTGAGGAGGGATCCTGCCCCATTCTCGATTTCTACGGGAATCGAGAGGACCACCAGCCGATATCGTTTGACGAATTCGGTGGGGGTTTCGCAGAGTGCTTAGAATTCTACGGAATTTCTAGCGCATTCAGAGTGTTCGAGTTTTTTACGATCTCCAAACACTTAGGCGAGACCACGGTCCAAAGTGAGCGAGACGAGAATCCCCGATGATTGTTAAACGATAATCGGGAACCTCGCCTATGTTCGAATTCATGGAATTTCTAGCATTGGGAAGAAGACTGCTGCTGAAAGAAGACTATCTCACAGTAGGCGACCAACCTGGAATAGAGAAGAACGGACGGGAACATCCAGTTTGGCTTGAACTATCGTCTTAGTTATTCTGTTCACCATTGAAGCTTTCCTTCGAGGAAGACTTCTCCTTCACTCTCTTGATAGAGATCGAAGGTGGTCGATCTCCAATCCTTATTTTGTTTTCTTGAAGGAAGGAATTTAGGATGGAGATCGTTGTTCAGAATCCTACAAATATACTACGTATATTAACCTCGCGACATGATTCTGCTAAGCAGTTGAATTGTCCGAGGGGTAGGCGCATATCCTAGTTACTCTACGGATTGCTACTTAGACAAGGAGTATTCTAATTGAACTGCAACTCGGGGTTGCCTGCAACCTCCCAGGAGTTTCCAGTTTCAATTTTATATACTTATGGTTTTGTCACGACAACACCATTTCAGCTTTTGTATTTACCGAAATTCGTTTCGCCTAAATATAATTGCTCGAGCATATCTTTTTATGCTCGGCGGTTCTAGCCGAACGCATTCCTTCGTGGAAAGGATTACTTGGCAACTCAGGATGACGAGTCAGCGACAGCTACTGCGTATTGAATTGCCCGAGGCATTTCAGTACCAGCTGCCGCCTCGAGATGCACGGTTGGTTATGTCTTTCTCCCCTGCTTTGATTGAATACCAACCGTATCTCTGCCCAACAATCACGGACTTAAGTCTCTGATTAACGGGGATTCTCGCATACATGAATGACCAGCTACTGCTGTGACGCTCGAATTCATCGCCTTCAGTATTGCGAGAATTTACAACAGAGATATCTCTTCGACTTTCATCTTTCTGTTTACCGCACGGTAACAGAATTCTGTAATAGTCTCTTGCTGCATCGCACTGCGATAATGCGAATGATTTTTGTGGAATCTGAGTTTGTCCTCAAAATATCTCGTATTCGTAGGTGTGCAATTATTCATTGTTCACCCCGGATTAGCAGATGTATTGAAAGACATCGCCTACTCCCACACCTGCCAGCTCTACTTCCAAACGTTCAGCCCATGAGAAGCAGTTCTTCAGGCGGCTCTCCCCTGTGTTTCATTACTGAAGAACGCCCCGCTTTCATTGCAACTACGACTTCTCACCGGACAGCAATGAAATAGCGGTTAGCGTTTTCAGTCATTTGTAAGCACAGGTTCTGAATCTTGAGAATCTTTCTCTCGATTCGTCTGTGAAGACGTAGGTTGCATTCAATATCTACCTTCATCTTCAACGGCACATAGTGTTGTTTCTCCTTAGCTGAGATTCAACAACTATGAGATGTTTTGCCTTCAGGGACCTCGGTCTCTAGAAGGCAATTGACTTTCGCCTGTTGGGCACATGCCTTAAGAGAATCATCACCTCGCCGTCCGGCATTGGTGACAAACAAATACATTATTTGTTTGGTCTCTCGGCATAACCCTTTTAAAGGCGAAGGTCACGTGACTTACTCGGATGCTTGGACAACTTGCCTCACTTCCGATACCGAACCAGTCAGTCGGCAGCTGTCAGAGCGCCCGAGTCAGTTACGAACTACGCTGTGGACTTAGTTTGGTTGTTACAGAGCAATCATTACTTCGTCTTAATAGCTTGTCACAGTAGTACCCATACCATCGACACCCACCATGGAGTGTCGGTGTCCTATCCACTACCGAGAACTTCGCTGCATGGGGATAGGAGGATGCGAGACTCTTCGTGGCAAACGGACAGACCAGTATGGGTACTGGACATCACCGAAGTTGAGAAGAGGGATAGGTCATGCGACTATTCCTTTCTTTTCCTCTGAGGAAACTGCTTGACTTCTCCTGCGAAGTCAAGCATCCAGGGGATGGGGATCCGTGACGCTCGATTTCGTACCGAACTTTGTAGCGAAGACTCAGAACCCTTCGGTCCCTGACGATTGGTTCGAGTTGTTCACAATCCCCTCCCTAATGGACTTCACCGCCTTCGATGCGAAGGAGATGCTGCTTTGTCCGCAAGAACTTCTCCGTGGCACAGGTACTGTAGGCAGGGGTCTGGTCCAACCAGACCACATGCACCTCCTTCTACCTTCGGGATATTGCCCACAGGTCCTTGGATCTTTTTCCTTGGGACCCGTGGTGGCTGCTCAACACGTTGTGTAGCGAACCCAGACCCTCGCAGGCTGAACAGCATCGAGTCCTGGTGTGACCGTAAGAATGGATGAGTGAATGAGAGTATGACTGGCTCCTCTTCCCATCTTTTTCTTCCCCTCTATCTGTGGGTAGAGGGACACGGTCGTCACCCTGCTGGATAAGGACGAGATGCAGGTGAGCTACTCAACAGAGCCCCATCCTATCCCTTTCACTAGGGATAGGAGCGTATATCCACCACTTCCTCCAAGAAGGGGGAGGAAGTGGATGCCAGCTTGAGACAAACCCATACTTTATGTTGCCTCTTGCAAACAGGAACAAGTTCTTGCTTGCTGGTACGAAGAGATACGCTTGCCTCTCTCTTAGTACTCGGCCCAGAGGTCTGACCATTGATCCTGCGGTGCACACCCCGATCAATCGGACAGAGGCTTGGATCCCTCCCTCGCTCTTACGACCAGGGAGGCATTCCAGGGATGGACGAACACCAGTCTGTTCATCAAAAGACTCAGATTCCTCCCACCAAGAAGTGAGTCTTCCTATTGTTAAAGGACCGATGGTTTGTATTACGTATCGGAACAAATGACAATTTGTCCAAAATTGCATTTTTCCTAACTATACAAACCTGAGGTCCTTTACATATAGTCCCTCCTCATGCCACCCTTCACTCTGCGTATTTTGCATGGGCCAAAAGCAAAAGTGATTTGTTTACCTCCCGCGCGACTGTCGGACAAGCAGTTAACTACCGTTCTCCCCTTGTTCGAAGCTTATGACCGTTCCAGCTGCCGCTAGCTACTTAATATTGTTAAAGGACCTCAGGTTTGTATAGTTAGGAAAAATGCAATTTTCGACAAATTGTCATTTTACATAATTTTATTTGAGGGATGTATCTCTAGTTCTAGGGGACCTTCGTTCTTTGGGCCGCAGGACAGGTGGTTAGACAGGAGAATTAGGTAGTCTTCCTTTTTTACATTTGGTTGCTACCCATGTCTTATTTTTGTTGTATTTGTATTCTTTGTTTTTTGCATTATAACTTTTGTGGGAAGTTTTTGGTTTAGTTATGCAGTGGTACCTTGAGATACGAAATTAATCCGTTCCGAGGCGGCCTTCGTATCATAAGCTTTTTGTATCTTGGACCGCATTTTACATGTAAATTGGCTAATCCGTTCCAAGCCCTCCAAAAACACCCCAGTAAATTTCATAATAAAGATAAATTGACCTATAAAACAATGAAATACTACAACAATTTGGACCATTCAATACGTAACTTAATACGTATACTGCTAATATACCTGTAAATAAAGTGTATTAGTGTACATGGTATACAAGAAATACTGTACATATATAGTAAAATGTGGAAGCTTACCTTTCGAGTGAGGCTATCTCCGAAAGTGGCGACAGAGGAGGAGGACAAACGGCAGATACGTACGTACACTTAACTTTACGAAGCTTCTTCACCACTTTCAACTTTCTGTTTTTTAGTATCACTTGGTTCTTCCTTTTTGCTTACTCCTGCTAGTACTAAAGGCCTATGACTGTCTGCCTCACTAACATTCGGCTCTGCTGAGCTAAAAGGATTCGTAGCCAGGGGTGTCCCAAAAGGTACAGGGGACTCCCAAAAACTCTTACAGGTGGCGGTGCCGTCGTGAACCCTGGAGGGGTCTTGGGTCTGCCAATAGCCCCCCCTTCCCTGGTCACTGGTAGTTCCAGGCCATTCAGGTATGGCCAAGTCGGCAAAATGGAGGGGGCACTGGTGGTCACTGTGGTAGTAACCCCAGTGGCCACAAGATATGAGGAAGATGCCTCGGTGGTCTCCCCGTCGCCAACTGACGCTTCAGGGAACGAACCTCATTCATTAATTTGGTCACCAGCAATCCAAGGTTCTTGATATCTCGCTCGAGATTGCATTTGGTCTTACAACCCTTCCTAGATAATGCCATATTCATGGGGTATTATCTTCCCGGGTCTGGGCACCACTTAAGTTATGGTTAGAGGGTTAGCGTGCCGACTTACTATCGGGTTACCAACCCCAATCCCGTCTAACTATATACAGTACTGTACTGGATACCCAGGCAATGAGTTTCTATACTGGGCATCACCCCTTGGGTTATTTTCTGAGCAAGGGGACTCAGTTTTTTTAAATAATACAGGCAGCCCTCGGTTAACGGCAGGGGTTCCGTTCCTGGCAGCCGATGCTAAGCGATTTTTGACGCAAAGTGATTTTAAAGCTTACGGCCGCCGCACACCTTCTTTCAGAATACTAGACCAGTCAAACGGCGCCATAATCCCGCAATGGCGCAATAAGTAAAATTATATTTATGCAGTACAGTACTATAGAATTTACTGTACAGTACATCTCTAGGCTCAGCCTGTGTCGCTCCGTGAAATGGTTCCTTTAGCACTCATTTCTAAGGTATAAGTATTGCTACAAATACCAGAGAAAAAAGCTAATATGGTAGTGCCAGAGTATACAGGCTCACTCACCTTTATTTAAAGGTGTCGGTATGGTATCTGGGGCGAGTGAAACCACTACCAGAGGTCCCTTGCCATTTAGTCTCTTCCTTCCACAATATCCCTCGTCTACAGAAGAGCCGATCTAAGGCCCCACTACCCGCTACCACTACAACTAGCGCCTTTATTTTCATTCCTTTTGATAGCACTGTTTACGCTGCACGCGTTCTTCTTTGTGCTGTGTTTTCCGTTCAGAATTCCTTACTCTTCGTCATCATGGAACATCAAGCTTCTGCATCCAAGTTAAGTTCTGCAATTAATGTTTGAGATCATTTTGAGATGGCATTTGGCATGATAAACGAAGTTATAATAGGTTATATGAGAGGGGGAGCGCGAGCGTTGTCGTTCCCGCACCGCCATTTCATGGCTCGCTAGCCGCGTGATGATTCTCTTTTCGTGTACCAATTGGTCCCCCATACTAATTGGGCTCGAGTGCATTATTGAGCAGTACCCCATTTAATCTTATTATAAGATGCATTTGTTATTGACGTTTTTAATTTATTAGTCCGATCACGGGGGATAGCCTACTTCCGAACCGCATGCTTTCGGGTCGTAGCTTACGCAGTTTTTGAGGTTGCCATATCAACCATTGGTTACACTGTAGGATAGGATTTTTTTAAGACTCTTGTCATATACAGAAGGGCCCTGGTCCCTACGTAACCCATATTATCCTTGAGCCACCCTGGCCGCCTTGCCCCTCGAATAATTCGTTACGGCATCTAGGCTAAGCTGCTCTGAGTTTCTAGGCTGACATACCCAAATCGTGGGATTCATGATTAGCCTAGCTTCTCAAAGGCCATTTTCTTTCTCTCTCGCTCCATATTTATTTCTCTCTCTTTCCCCCGTGTTAGGAGATGATATTTATGTTATGTGTTGCTATTCTGGTAGATGGCTTCTAGTTGGCCTATAGGCCTTCTTTTGATCGACTGGCCTTTCACACCGTGTGACTGTTCACCCGGCTGAGACTGTCTCCAGTCGATCGCGTACGAGCCTCCCTGCTACCGACCCCTCTCGGTCTCCCCCCCCCCCCCCCTCCCCCGCTCACCCACCCACGGTGGAGTGACGACTCGCTCACGCTACCTCAGGTAGCCGATCCGAGTCAACCATAGGGGGGAGGGGGATAGCTGGGAGGTACACTCGGTGGGCAGGTCTGCCATACTCTGCCGCACCGCTAGTGGAGTGGGCGGGAGAGCCCTGCTCAGCCGAGTCATGGTTGGCCACCAGGCCTTGGGGAGCGGGATACATCCCGATCCACTAGGTAGTGTATCCCTCTCACTATCTATTGAGCCCACCCTTTCCCGGATCTGACATTGGGATAGCTAGGCATATTTAGATATGTGAAAAGGCTCCGGCCTTTCTGTGGGATTCCATTATTGCATGCATGTTTTATTATACATAATATAGCATACACATTCTGTTATGTAAGTTATTACCTTACTATATCCAGTTATATACGCCGGAGGAGTTATCAACTCCACCATGTATTTAACTGTCCCACCCTGTTACTTCTCGCTCCTCAACCCGGTACATGAATTTTGGGTTATTTCCCTCACCCCGGCGCAATGGGGACGACTTGAATCCACTTAAATCGGTCAGATTTTATAGCTCCAGCGTCGCCAGAACTCCTGTGGAGTCATAGCTGAATCCCTATAGCCTACCTGGGATGTTCCTACGGGTATAAATGGGGTGCCGGAGCTGGTAGTAACAGGGTGGCATGTTATCGTGCAGTATATATGCTGATGCCGGAGTTACTCCGGCAGCAATAGCATACCGCACACAACCACAGACCTGTTCCGGAAGGTTGATGATGATACTCATGTATTATTTGACTAACAGGATACCTGTTGCCTGGAGGAGGGTTGTAACGCCGTTCTCCAGGAACCCTGTGGGCACGTGGTCTGCCGGGCACATGCAGGCTGCGCAGTTCGCCTGGAAGACTCCGTGGTCTGGCACCACGAGAACTGCGTCATTTGCTATGCCTTGGTGAATGAAGTCACCTCCTAGGTATGTGATACTCCGGACTATACATAATGATACAATGAGAATCAATAAGCTGTAATGTACACTATTGTACTAGGTTAAGTCCATCTCTAGTGTTAAGTATTAATAATAACCCCTCTTACAGGGAGTACAAGCGGTCCGGGACGCTGCCTTGACCACCCTGAAGGCATGGGTTGGCGGGTTTGGCTGTAACTCCGCCAAGGGACAACCTTACATCCTGTCCCAAGACATGGCCACGCTCATCTTTCCAGGAGCGAAGAAAGGATCGGTGGTGGACCGCAAGGTGGCTGCTCCTCTGATCGCCAAGATCCAGGACGCAGTCTCACCCCCAACGGAGGAAACCATTACGGAGGAAGTCGTGGGGAGCGTGGCAGCCCTCGACGTGGACCTCGAGCCCATGACTGTTGACGATATGGGCAATGGTAAGAATGGTAGCGAGGCAGGTTTTGTAGGGGCTCAAGGGTTGTCCTTGAGTCCATCTCTAACTTCTTCCCCTTCCACTTCCTTCCAGGGATTCACCGATAGACCTCAGTCGGTCAGACCGAAGTCTACATCAGTGGTCCCTAAAACTAAAAGTAACACGGACTTGAAGTCCAAGCAGAAGTCCCTGCCAAAGAGGTCAGGAACCAGCCAAGTCACCAAGCCACCGGCTCACAATCCCGGGGCAGACAAGGCAAAGGTCACTCCCCCACTAAATGGGTTGAGGACCAAGGTTCTTAAGGAGAAGGCTCAGCCTTCTTCCTTTGACCCTGATGCATTCTCTGCTAGCATCTCTGCTAACATCGTGCACCAGATGGGCAACATGGTTGGGAACTTGGTCCAGACCAAGTTCCAAGAAATGTTTGACCAGCTGTCTACCACGCTGGAAGCATCGGGCCAATCCATCCAATCCTTGTTGGAGAGGATGGTAGCCCAGGAGAACCTGGTGGCGGGTCTCCGGGACAATATGGCAGCAGGACAGGCACAGTCCGGACAAGCAACCCAAGCATTGCTGATGCCAGACTCGTCCAATCTTCCTCCATTTAAAGCAAACAACCCATGGAGGGTAGCAGCACACGCTCCATTTTCAGAGGGTATCCTGACTATTGAGGGTTGCGGAACTCGAAGGCTAGAAGACTTCGAGTTCTATCCTGAGGGACTCCGGCCCCCTTTCATAAACTATGCTCGTGTACTATGCTCGTGTAAGTCAGTGGAAGTCTGTTACGAGAGTCGGAAAAAGCAAGGCAGTTAGTGAATTCGCAGAGTTGGTTTGGCAGCATTTGTCCGTTGGTTGTTAGTTGATTTTGTGGTATTTGATTGATTTTGGTGTTGTAAGGTTGTTGTGAGTGTGTCTGTCTGGTTTTGGTGAAGTTGAAGAGGTTGGGGGTTCATTTTCGGTGTCTGTGAGTGGTTGTTGGGGCAGTGTTGGTTTTAGCGGGTTGTTGTGCTTCTGTGAGTCGGGTGGTTGTCGTGTTCTTTTGGGCTGTTGGTGTTCTTCGTCTGTAGTTGTTTCTCGGGTTGTTGAGTTGTGGTGGGTTTGTTGGTCTCTGTTGGTGTGTGGTTGGTTATCGGCGGTGGATGTGTCACGGCCAGCCTATAGCCTATCCAGCAGACAGCACAGCCTAGCCTATCTGGAGCCAGAGGTGAGGACCTGTTTGTGTTTTTTTTGTTCTGTATGTAGGTATGGGTCAATTGTCCTGCTGTATTTTGTAGTGTAAAGAGGAAAGTGTGATTGAGGGTGGGTTTGGTAGCCAGACAGATTAAGTTTATGTGGGGGAGATTTGCTGCTTGCTCTTAAGCTTGTTATCCCGCCACAACATAAGGATGCGATGCTGTTCTGTCCGCTCGGGTGCGGGGTAAGCTACACAACTTGTTGAGCAGCCACCACAGGTCCCAAGGAGAAGGTATCCAAGGACCTGTGGGCAATATTCTGAAGATAAAAAGATGTGAAGGTGGTCTGGTTGGCCCAAACCCCTGCCTTTAGCAACTGTGCCATGGAGAAGTTTTTGCAGAACGCAAGGATTGGACCAATACCTCTGACTTTGTGGGCTCTCGGACAAGGGATACGGGTGTTGTCACTCCTATACGCAGCGTATGCCCTCCTGATTACCTCACAAAGCCAGAACGAAAGCGTGTTCTTGGACACCTTCTTGGTAACCCCAGTGCTAACGAAGAGGCATCGACACTCAGGCCTGAGGTGCTGAGTTCTCTTCAGATAGCACCGCAGCGCCCTCATAGGACAAAGCAGAATCCCATCTGCATCATCGTCGGTGAAGTCCTTTAGGGAGGGGATCGTGAATGACTCAAATCGGTTGCCAGGGACCGAAGGATTCTGAATCTTCGCTACGAAGTCTGGGATGAAATAGAGCGTCACAGACCTTCCATCCACTCCTATGTTTAACATCGAAAGAACGACTATAAGTTCCCCTACTCTCTTCACCGATGCCAGGGCCAGCAAGAAGAGGGTCTTGGGGGTCAGATCCCTGTCTGACGACTCTCGGAGTGGCTCGAAGGGTCTTCGAGTCAAACTCCTAAGGACGAGAGTCACATCCCACCCTGGGGGCCTGAGTTCCCTGGGTGGGCAAGACCTCTCGAAGCTCTTCATTAGAAGGGAGATTTCGAACGAGTTGGAGATATCCACTCCCCGCAGTTTAAGGACTAGGGCCAGGGTGGCCCTGTAGCCTTTAACTGCGGAGATGGAAAGGAGCTTCTCTCAGCGAAGGAAGACAAGGAAATCCACTACCTGCTGAAGAGTGGCTCTGAGGGGAGAGAGACCCCTGTCCACGACACCAACCACAGAAGACGGACCACTTCCCCTGGTACACAGCTGCAGAGGACTGCCTGATGTATCCAGCCATCTCGGCAAGAAAAGCCTCTCGCTCGCAAGAGATAGTGGATAACAGCCAGCCGTGAAGAGACAGGGATCGAACCGATCGGTGGTACCATTCTACGTGTGGCTGGCACAGGAGGTTGTGCCAGGGGGGTAATCTCTCTCAGAGCTTCAGCAAGCAGAGCCAGCAGGTCCGGATACCAAACGGCCTGGTGCCATTTGGCTGCCACCAGAATCATCCGAAGATTCACGGTGACCAGCACCCTGCTGATCACCTTGCGAATCAGACAGAACGGGGGAAAGGCATATACGAAGAGGTTGTCCCACGGGTGTTGAAGAGCGTCCTCTGCAGCTGCCCATGGGTCCGGAACAACTGAGTAGAAAATCTGGAGTTTCCTGTTGTGCCGGGTGGCGAACAGATCCACGACTGGACGCCCCCACAGGTTGAAGAGCCTTTATGCCACGTCTGGGTGAAGGGACCATTCAGTTCCTATCACCTGATTCTGACGGCTGAGCTTGTCTGCCACTACATTCCTCTTGCCTGGAATGTAGCGAGCTGACAGCTCTACTAAGTGAGCTACGGCCCACTTGTGCACCTGCAACGTCAACTGATGCAATGGGAGGGACACTAGGCCCCCGTTTGTTGACGTACGCCACTACCATGGCGTTGTCGCTCATCAACACCACTGACTGTCCCATCAGACGGTCCTGGAACTCTTGGAGAGGGAGAAACGCTGCCTTGAGCTCCAGGACGTTGATGTGAAGGTGCTTGTTGTGATGATTCCACACACCTGCAGCCAGCAACTCCTCCAGGTGTGCGCCCCATCCCTCAGTCGATGCGTCTGAAAACAGCAACATCTCCCGGGGGTGGGTGTTACGAAGAGGCACTCCTCTTATGAGATTCCTGTCGTCCAGCCACCAGGCTAGGTCCTGCCTCACCTCCTCAGTGAGAGACACGGGAAAGTACGGCGGGTCTCTTGCCTGTGACCAACTCTCCTTTAGCCTCCACTGAAGAGACCACAGGTGAAGACGCCCGTGAGGGACTAACTTCTTGAGAGATGACAGGTGACCAATCACAACCTGCCACTGCTGAGCTGGCTGCTCCTGTAGGGACAGGAACCGTCCGGCTGCCTGCCTGAACCTGCTGATCCGCGAGTCTGCGGGGAAGACTTACCCTGCTACCGTATCGATCAGCATGCACAGGTACTTCATCTTCTGCTTGGGCTCGAAATCCGACTTCTCGAAATTCACCATGAGCCTCGGATCGCGGCAAAACTCGGAGTCGATCCCTGTCCTGTAGCAACTGCGAGCGGGAGTTCGCCAGAACCAACCAATCGTCCAGATACCTCAGAAGACGTATCCCTACCGAATGGGCCCAAGCCGACACCAGAGTGAACACTCGCGTGAACACCTGTGGGGCGGTTGAGACACCGAAACAAAGTGCTCTGAACTGGTACACCATCCCGTCGAGGATGAAGTGGAGGTACTTCCTGGAGGACTGATGGATGGGTAACTGGAAATATGCATCCTTCAGGTCCACAGAAAGCATGAAGTTGTTCTCCCTGATGGACTCGAGCACTGAACGTGTCGTTTCCATCGTGAACCGAGTCTGGCGAACGAATCCGTTCAAGGGAGAGAGATCTATCACTGGGCGCCAGCCCCCGAGGACTTCTCCACCAGGAAAAGTTGACTGTAGAAGCCCGGTGACTGATCCCATACGATCTCCACAGCTTGTTTGCTCAGCATGGCTTCTACTTCCTGATGAAGTGCCACGTCCCTGGCAGAACCGGGAACGTACGTCTGAAGATGGACCGGGTTGGAGGTGAGTGGTGGCTGAGACTTGAAGGGTAGTAGATATCCCTCCCGAGGGACATCCACTATCCAGGTCTCTGCTCCATAGCGCTGCCAAGTTGCCCAATGGCTCGCCAGGCACCCCCCCAACTTCCGGCAGCAGGTGAGGGGGAACGCCGTCCCTAGCGTTTCCCTCCTCTCTTCGACTTTTTCTTCCCGGCTGCTCCTCGGGAGAAGGAGGGCTGGTTATGATTACTCCTTACTGCAGAAGTCGAAGGCAGAGTCTTTCCTCTTGGCTTCAAGGAGGCAATCGTCTTAGACGCAGAAGAAGCACTAGCCAAGCTCTTGGGCTTAGGCGCAGTGGCTCGAGGCTGCCCAGCCGCCTTCGAGACTACCTGGTGGACAAGACGGTCACTGTCATCGGTGCGCCGTTGTTCCACCGCAGCGTCCACCATCTCTCTGGGGAAGAGAGAGGAGGAACTCCGCACTGGTCTGTTCCGAAGACCCAAAGCTGCCTCGCGCCCTGCCGACCTGGTTACTCGAGTGAGGACAGCGTCCCTATGCCTCAGAACCAGGTTGACCCACAGGTTGGCCGTCTGGTGGGCCAGGTAGGAAATCGCCCTACCTTCAGACAGGCACAGTCTCCCGAAAGCCGGATCCCCTTCAGGAATGATGTTTCCTGAGGAGGCCGCGACCTTAGACACTGTGAGGGACCACAGGTCTAACCAGGAGACTGCTTGGAATGCTGCCATGGCAGTCAATTCCAACACAAGTGCCTTTTGCTGCAAGAACCAGAGGTTCTCTGACAGCAGGTGTTGGAGAGACACCCCCGGAGTTAGCCTAGCCAGCTGCGGGTTAACCTGTTTGGGCGGCAGAGGGTCCTCCGTTGGCAGGTAGAATCACCTCTGTCATAGTAGAGGTGGGGGAAGGAGCTTGGACGACCTGCTGGACCGAAGCGAACCCTCCTGTCTGGAGACAAGTGTCCACCTGGCCTAGCACACTGTCGGCCAAGGCTGATCGCGGCAGACCCACCGTCGTCCTGGCTTCTTTCTTAGGACCCCAGAACGACTCCAGCCTAGATGTAGGCCCGGAGGGTGGAATCGGCGATCCTTCCCCAAGGTCATTGTGCTGACGAACCAGCGCAATAACCTCAGCAAACGACCTCTGGATCTCGGGAGTGACTACATCCTGTGGAGGTGGACCGTCAAGCCCATCCAGAGAGAATGCCTCCTGAGACCCTCCTCCTTCCACAGGAGGAACCACAACAGACCCCTCATGGTCTCCTCCTTCCACTTGTGCATACGATCTGGTCAGTCCTAGGACCGTGCCAGGTTCATAGGCCCTCGTGGAGGGACCGCGAGAAGCGTGCTCCTCGCAATCGCTCCTGATCGCCTCGCTCTTCCCAGTGTACCCCAAGGAAGTTGAAGGGATAGGAGAGGAAGACCTGATGCTCCCCCCTTGCCCACTGGCAGAACCAGCATGCTGGAGGGGGGGCTGCAGGCAATCGCCAACTTGTGGTGGCGATCGAGCTGCAGGCCTGGTCACGCAGCTCCCCTTGGGAGAACCACTGGACCGATAACCAATGCGACGGCCCCGAGCGTCAGGAGAGCTGCTGCCGGTCCCCCTATCCACCCGGTCCCGGGGGAGCAACGGTCAGGGAACCGGTAGAGTCCACTGTCGTGGTGGGTGCGAGGCCTGTCCTCACGGCGTGCCACGGTGCCTGGACCAGCCGAGGCTGGTCCTGGCGGCTGAGGGGACCTCTTCTTCGCCTCAACCCGCGAGCAGTCCGGTGGGACCGTCGCGTCAACCTGGGTCCTGGCGGCGAGCAGGCTCGGCTGCCTGGACCCTAGCTGCACGGTCACCTGTGGGCAACCGTACATTCGGTACCTCTCGTGACCAAGAGGCCGAGACGGTACCTGGCGTCAAGGCAGAACCTCTGGTGCCAGGCGAGGAGGTACCGGTGTTAGCCGGTACCTCTCTGGTCCACATCTTCTTCCTTGCGGAAAGAGAGATGGGCCCCATTCCCGAAGGAACAGGAGGACCAGCGGAAGCCCCAACCGTCCCACCGGAGTGGGATGGACCCTTAGAGGTCTCAGAGCGAGACTTGTTGGGGCGGGGAGGCTACCTTCTTCTTCCTCGGCTATGGGGCCTTGGAAGTTGAAGGGGAAGAAGCGGCAGCAGACGACGAAGAAGATGACAAAGACGACGATGACACCTTCCTCTTCTTCTTTGTTAGCTTCCTCAGGACCACCGTCAGGTCCTCCTGTTCCTTTGGGAATGGGGCCCATCTCTCTTTCCGCAAGGAAGAAGATGGGGACCGGAGAGGTACCGGCTAACACCGGTACCTCCTCGTCTGGCACCAGAGGTTCTGCCTTGACATCAGGTACCATCTCGGCCTCTTGGTCACGAGAGGTACCGAATGTACGGTCGCCCACGGGTGACTGCGCAGCTAGGGTCCAGGCAGCCGAGCATGCTCGCCGCCAGGACCCAGGCACGGAGCGGAAGACTGGAGGGAGTCGCCCAGGTGACTCCCGCCAGGCCGGCGATCTGCCGGCTACATCATGGAACGCCAAGCCATCCCTGCATCTAAGTTAAGTACTGCTATAAGTGTTTAATCTAATTTTAGCCAGCCAGGGGCCAATTTTACCAATTTTATTTAGGTTATAAGACGGCGCCTCCTTCGGCCTTGTAGCCGAGCCATCTGGGCGGCTCGCCCCACGTTTCATTGTTTCATGCTTCTTCGGTCCTCTATACCGTTTTAGCTTGAATATTTAGCAGTACATATCTTGCATCATACATATTTTGCAGCTTTACCATGTTATTTTATGCTTAGCTTTTCACGGGGATTCCTTAAGCTCTATTGAGCGCGTAGCCTACATCGCTCCTTAGCTCAGTGTTCATGCATGCATGTTCCTTTGTTTTAGGTCTGTATTAGGTTCACTTAGGACATTGGTCCTTCCTTTTAGTCCTGACCACCCTGGCCACCGCCCTCCGTTCCTACGTATTGGCAGAGGCCAGCTCCTGAGCTATTAGTCGTCCTCCCTTCTTGGTTGGCTCGTCTAGCTTCTCCAGGACCTTGCTTTCTCTTTTCTGCTTATTTATCCTCCTTTCCTCCCCATGTTGTGTTAGGCTGTTTTTATTCATGCTATGAGACGGTTAGAGGTAGCCTAGGCCACCTCAGACCGCCTGGCCTGTCTCACCGCATGGCCTACACCACGTTCTAGAAGAGCCAGGCGATCGCCAAGAGCCACCCGGCCACTGTTCCCCACGCTTCCTTCCCCCTCTAGGGGGGAGGAGTCCTGCTCGCTCCTGTTGCCCATGGCAACCATTCGAGCTCCCTCCCTTCTTCCCCCTCTCCACGGGGGGGATACGGGAGTTAGCAGGGGGACAGCCGAGGCTGGCTCGGCTCGTACCGCTCTCACTCTACGGTACCGAGGGGGCTCCCTGTGCAGTTGGTCTCGGCTGGCCACCCGGCTCGGCCGCGCTCAGACCTTCTCGGCTTCCGATCGAGCTCTCCCTCACCCCGAGTCACCTCTCCCATCCTGCTCCGGCGGCTAGGGCCTCTGGCTCCGCCAGACCTCAGGTTTGGTGACAGTCGGCGGAGTCCCCGCTCACCATCCGGGTTCTCCACCTGCTTATCTTGATATCTGTTATGGCGGAGTTACACTCCTCCGCCAAAGATTTTACTGGCCCCCACCTGCTCCTCCCCCGCTGTTCTTGTACTCCTCGTTCCGGCGTATAGACTAGGTAACTGCCTCGGTGAATTTCCATCCTCTGGCAACACCGGAGACGCACTGACACTAGTTTACCAGTTCTATCGGACACCCACCAATCACGGCAGGAGAGCAAGTAGAGGCCGATCTTTATTCTGTCAAGTAACCCCGGTGTACTCTGGTGTTATGATATATCACTTCTTGGACTTAGTCCAACTGTTATTGTTGATACTCATGTATCTGTTCACTTACAGGCCACCCATTGCCAGGAATCTGGCTGTAACGCTGCCCTGCAGGACCCCTGTGGGCACAAGGTCTGCCGGACGCATGCTGTCTGCGCCATCCACTATGGGGAGATAGCTGTCTGGCATCATGAGAGTTGCTCCATATGCTACGATCTGGTAGATCAGGTTACCTCCGGAGTAAGTACTTTAACGGATACCAAGTTATCATATATAATTTTGGCCTATATGTATACAATTCTTATAAGTGATATATCATTACAAGTGATAATATATTTTAGTTCTAAGTAGCTTAGTATTTATACTGACCCTCTCTTTCAGACTGCTCAAGCGGTCAGGGATGCCGCCCAAACCACCCTGAAGGCCTGGGTCGGCGGGTTTGGAAGGAACGTTACCAAGGGGCAGCCCTATATTTTTGACAAGAAGATGTCTGCTCTTGTCTTCCCCGGTGGTAAGGCGACTTCCTATGTCGACCCAGAAGCGGCGGCCCCTTACATCGCTGCTATTCAGCACCAAGTAGCTCAAGCTTTGGAGGATCCTGGGAACCAAGAAATCGTAGAAGTGGCAACTCTGAATCTGGACCTCGAGCCCATGGCAGTAGAGGCAGCAGGTAGGAGGTTGAGTGAGGCAGGTTTGGTAGGGGCTCAAGGTTTACCCTTGAGCCATTCTAGATCTTCCCCTGTCCCTTCTTCTTCTTCTTTTCAAGGATTCTCTGAGGATGGGCTTTTGGCTAGACCGAAGTCCATCCAGGCAATCCCTAAGGTCACAGGGAAGCGTGAAGTAAACGCTTCAAAAGACACAGTCTAAGAAGGCGGCTTCGAGCGGTTCTCAAAAGTCTCCGGCTCACCATCCCAGAGCAGAGAGGCCCAAGTCGTCCTCCCACTCGAAAGGGTCCAGAGGGAAGTCAGAATATTCTGACATTTCCATTTGTTCATGCACTTACCTGACAGATATATATATAGCTGTATTTTTCTGACGTCGACAGAAATTTCAAAACTCGCGGCACACGCATTAGTGGGCGGCCAGGTGGTAGTACCCATTCCCGCCGCTGGAGGCGGATATCAGGAACCATTCCCATTTTCTATTCATATTTTTTCTGTCGCCGGTCGGTAAACATCTGTTACAGACCTCTGCTCAGGATTTTTGGAAATTGACTCGCTTTTAAGTATCTGATTGATTTTTTTGGTATTGAATTGGATGTTGAATTGGCATGCGCGATAGTGGGACCGTTTTTTGATTTTGATTGACTTTTCTCTTTAAGATATGTCTGGATCAATGTTGGTGAGTTTCAGAGTGTGTGTGAGGGCTGATTGTAAGGTGAGGACTACCGAAAGCATCGGTAGACCCCCCACACAGTATGTATGAGTTGTAGGGGGCTTAATTGTTTGATTGATCATCGGTGTAATGAATGTGAGAAATTGACTGATGATGAATGGAGAGTATATGAGTCCTATCGCCATTAAATTGGAGCGCGATAGGATCAGGAGGTCTTCCTCAAGGAGTGGTTCTTCCAAAGGTAAGACTAACATCTCTCCTGCACTAACACCTGTAGTGTTTAACAACCCTAAACCTGTGTTGCCTTCGGGCTCTGATTCTGTGTCAGGAGAAGCGAATGCTCTCTCTATGATTTTGGAGTCTCTTCGCACTCTGGGAGAACAAAGTGAAAGCCTTAGAAACTGGCTCGGTGCAAGTGTGTGTCGTGCCCCCAGTGTTGTGGAGGGGGCGTCAGATCGGCCCCATAATGCCTCTAGGCCTAGACCTCTATCAGACTCCCAAGACCCAGGGAGGAGGTATGTCGAAAGCCGCAAGAGGGTTACGGGGGCTTCCACGATTCTGGCGTCCCTTCGGCAGACCATGTAGCAAAGACCCAGGCTGCAAGGACCGTGCACGAGCACGCGTCCTGAAAGAGTGCTTCTCGTCCTCCGAGCGTCCATCCCCGCGCAAGGGGTGGAGCGCTCGGAGAGACTCTCTCCTTTAAAGGAGTCCGTAAAGAGGACGTTTATTGCGGAGGACGCTTCACGTCCTCTTTCGCCGCTTTCGTCGGAAGACGCTTATGATGTCTTTCCGCTCAGAAGAGAGGGTAGGATTTCCTCCGATGAGGACGCTAGGTTGCGTGCAACAAAGGCGCGTACACCTGAGAAACAGGTAGCTGTACCTGTGAGAAGGGTGAAGGAGGCGTCCCCTCGCCCCTCGTCTTCTCACAGGATCAGTCCTGCTTCCTCTGCTCATTCTTCCCACGACGAAGAACATTCTTTTGTCCCTTCAGGAACAGCTTATCCTGCTTATGGCTCACCGAGGACTCGCCCAGCAGCAGTCGAGCCTAAGCGAAGGAAGGACCTTAGACTGCCTGTCAAGAGGACTAAGCAGAGTCTCCTTCGCCTTCTCCGACTTCGTCTCGTTCGCCGATCGCTTCTCCTTCGGCGATTCGTAGATCTCGTTCGTCCGCTAGAAGGACGTTACGTCAGGACGCTTTTGAGGAGGACGCTCTGTACGAGGACGTTCGGCAGGACGTTGCGCAAGACGCTCGTCAGGACGCTTGTCAAGACGCTCGTCAGGACGCTTGGCAAGACGCTAAGCAGGACGTTCGTCAGGACGCTTGGCAGGACGCTAGGCAAGACGTTCGTCAGGACGCTCGCCAGGTCGCTAGACAGGACGCTCGGCAGGACGCTCACCAGGACGCTAGACAAAGACGCTTGGCAGGAAGCTCGCCAGGACGTTCAGACCTCCTTTCAAGATGTTTTTGGGGATTCTGATCAAGAAGTCTTTCCCCCAGACGCTAGTTTACGTGCACAGGCACGTATACCAGCGAAGAAATGTAAGGACGCTTCTCGAGCAGGTGAGACTGCTGCGGAAGACGCTGAGGACGCTCGTCCTCATCAGGACGCTCTACCGTCAACGAGCAGTAAGCGTCATAAAGAAGACAGCCGTATTAAGGCTGCATCTATCAAGGATAGGGGTCCTTGATAAAGCCAAGACCCGCCATTAGGACTCCTTCTCCTGACAGACGGTCTCCTTCTTCCGGTTAGAGAAGAAGGAGAGCTAAGTAATTCTGCCGATTCGGCTGAAGAGGAACCTGCTACAGCCCCTTCATCTCGGAATATAAGGTCCTCGTACGACTTGCGGTCTTGTTTGAAGATAAATTTCAGCCCGCAGCTCCCAAGTCTCCTCCTTCGCAGTTTTCCTCATCTAAAACTGAGAAAATCCCGGAGTTTGTAGAGATGAAGACTTCTCTATCAACAAAACGTGCTTTCAAAAAGCTCCAGGACTGGATGATACGAAGGAGAGAGCAAGGTAAGACGACCTTCGCATTACCTCCTTACTAGACTTAGTGGAAAAGGGGGCATTTGGTATAGAACAAAGATGAAGTGGGAATTCGTATCCCTTCTTCTGCTCAGGGAGATTTCTCCAGTCTTGTGGATTTGCAGAGGAGGTCGCTTTTACCCGCTGCAAGGTAACTTGGACCGCGTCGGAGACTGACCATCATTTGAAGGGTCTGCTCAGGACGCTGGAAGTCTTCAACTTCCTTGACTGGTGTTTGGGAGTTCTTGGATTGCCAAGCGAGAAGCCAGAATCTCTTAGTCTGGGGGAGCTGTCCAACGTGTTAGCATGTATGGACAAAGCCGTCAGGGATGGTTCGGAGGAGCTCGTATCTCACTTTGGAACAGCTTTACTAAAAAAAAAAAAGAGAGCTTTGCTGTGCAATTTCACAGCTCGTTCGGTGACGCCAGCTCAGAAAGCAGATTTGTTTTGTTTTCGCCTCTTTCGAACCATCTCTTCCCCCAGACTTTGGTTAAGGACCTGACGAACAGCTTACAAGAGAAGGCTACTCAGGACCTTTTGGCCCAGTCTACTAGACGGTCAGCCGTACCTTCAACCTCTTCGGCTGCAGTTCGTCCGCCGAAGAAAGTTAAGCCCTTTCGTGGGGCTCCCCCCTCGAGAGCAGCTCCTCGAGGGAGAGGGTTTTCACGAGGAAGAGCTTCCTTTAAGCCAAAGCCTTCCAAGTGAAAAGCATGTCCTTCAGACACCAGTCGGAGCCAGACTGAAGTATTTTTGCGGGAGCTGGAGAGAGAGAGACACGGACTCTTGGTCCCTCAAGATCGTGGAGCAGGGGTACAAGATCCCCTTTTTGGAACTTCCTCCTCTTTCTACGACTCCAGAGACCTTTCTCCATCTATCAAGGAGAAAAGAAGAAAGTCTTGTTCGATCTTCTTCAACAGATGATCGACAAAAGAGCGGTGGAACAAGTCGCGGACCTGCAGTCTCCAGGTTTTGTTTTTACAACAGAATCTTCCTGGTACCAAAGCAGTCGTCAGGTTGGCGTCCAGTTCTAGATGTGAGCAGGCTCAATCTTGTGGAAAAGATCAAATTCACGATGGAGAGCCTCAGTCTGTTCTGGGAGCTTTGAGACCGGGCGACTGGATGGTATCCTTAGACTTGCAGGACGCGTACTTCCACATCCCGATCCACCCTCTTTCAAGAAAGTATCTAAGATTTGTCTTGAACAGCAAAGTATGGCAGTTCAGAGCTATGTGCTTCGGACTGACCACGGCTCGATGGTGTGCACAGTGGTGATGAAGAATGTAGCGAGGTGGCTACACTCTTCGGGAATAAGAGTTTCCCTATACCTCGACAACTGGCTGATCAGAGCGTCGTCGAGAGAGAAGTGTCTGAAGGACGTGCAGTTCACTTTAGCTTAGCGAAGTCCTGGGACTCTGGTCAACCTCGAAAAGTCGCATCTGACCCCAACACAGTCCATCGTGTATCTGGGATTCAGATGGATTCAGTGGCTTTTCGAGCGTTTCCGTCCCAGGAACGTCAGCGGCTAGGCTTAGAAAAGATCTCAGCCTTTCTAAGGAAAGAGACTTGCTCGGCGAGGGAATGGATGAGTCGCTGGGGACCATTTCCTCGCTGGAAAGGTTTGTTTCCTTGGGAAGACTGACATCAGGCCTCTCCCAATTCTTCTTGGCAGACGAGTGGAAGGCCAAAGACGATCTCAATGCAGTATTGAGAATACGATTCCTATCAAGAACCATCTAAGATGGTGGTTGGACCCTCAGAAGCTTCAAGAGGGCGTGTCCCTAAGTCTTTTGAGCCCCGACCTAGTGTTGTTTTCAGACGCTTCCATCACAGGATGGGGAGCAAACACTAGGGGGGAAGGAAGTGTCAGGCTCCTGGAGAGGGGAACAGGTAGCCTGGCATATAAATGTCAAAGAACTGGCAGCAGTCTTTCTGTCCCTGCAGTTCTTCGTGAAGAGTTTGGAAAACAAGATTGTTCAGATAAACTCGGACAATACCACAGCACTCGCTTATTTAAAAAACCAGGGAGGAACACACTCCAGAACGTTGTACTCCCTAGCGAGAGAGATTCTGCTGTGGGCAAAAAGAAAGAAGGTGACTATCCTGACGAGATTCATTGCAGGAGTGCAAAACGTCAGGGCAGACCTTCTCAGTCGTCGGGACCAAGTCCTTCCGACGGAATGGACCTTGCACGAGGACGTTTGTCGAGACCTGTGGACGCTGTGGGGACGTCCACTGGTCGACTTATTCGCAACGTCAAGGAACAAGAGACTTCCTCTTTACTGCTCCCCGGTCCTGGATCCAGAAGCAATCGCGATAGACGCTTTGCTTTGGAATTGGACGGGCCTAGACCTATATGCCTTACCACCATTCAAGATTCTGGGGGAAGTCATGAGGAAGTTTGCGGCCTCGAAGGGACCAGGTTAACCCTGATCGCTCGATGTGGCCAGCGAGAGAATGGTTCACAGAGGTCATGTCTTTCCTTGTAGACTTTCCAAGGACATTGCCCTGGAGGAAAGATCTACTCAAACAGCCTCACTTCGAAAGGTTTCACCAAAACCTCTCCGCTCTGAGTCTGACTGCGTTCAGACTATCGAAAAGTTGGCCAGAGCGAGAGGTTTTCGAAAGCAGCTGCGAGAGCAATCGCACAGGCGAGACGTGCTTCCACAAGAGTGTTTACCAGTCGAAGTGGCGGGCTTCCTTCAGGGCATGGTGTAAAAAGGAGGGAGTTTCCTCTTCCTCGACCTCTGTGAACCAGATAGCTGATTTTCTGCTATTTCTCAGAAATGTGCAGAAATTAGCGGTCCCTACCATCAAGGGATACAAAAGCATGTTGTCAGCGGTTTTTAGGCACAGAGGCCTAGACCTGTCTGACAACAAGGATATTCATGACCTTTGAAGTCTTTCGAGACCTCGAAGGTTCCTCAAATGAGACCTCCATCATGGAAATCTGGATGTAGTCCTGAAATTCCTTATGTCGAACACTTTCGAACCGCTTTCAGACAGCGTCTCTTCGAAACCTGACAAGGAAGGCTCTTTTCCTAACTTCTCTTGCGACGGCTAAGAGAGTTAGTGAAATTCAAGCGTTTAGCAAGTTAATGGGCTTCAAAGGGGACAATGCTGTCTGCTCGTTGAACCATCTTTCTTGGCGAAGAATGAAAATCCTTCGAACCCTTGGCCGAAGACGTTTCGAGATCAAGGGTATGTCAAGTCTGGTGGGCCAAGAACCAGAGAGAGTCCTTTGCCCGGTAAGGGCTCTCAAGTTCTACGTGCATAGAACTAAAGAGGTAAAGAGGTCCCTCAGGTAACCTCTGGTGCTCTGAAGAGGCCAGAGTTACCTTTATCGAAGAATGCTGTGGCTTTCTTTCTAAGGGACACCATTCGGGAGCGGCATTCATCTTTCCAGAAGACTGATTTGAGCCTCTTCCGAGTAAAAGCGCACGAAGTACGAGCCGTCGCTACCTCTCTTGACCTTCCAAAAGAACATGTCAATCAAGGACATCCTTGATTGCACCTTTTGGAGGAGCAACTCCGTCTTCGCCTCACATTACTAAGGGATGTGAGAACGATCTATGGACGATTGCAATGCACTGGGGCCATGCTACGTTTCTGCGGAACAGTATTGGGGTACCGGAAGTAGCTCTTTCCCTATCCTTATTAGTTAGTTTAGTTAGGTTGTGTTTTAGGTGTGGTGAGTCTTATGTGAAGATCTCCCATCATTTAGTTAGTGGGGTTTTAAGTGTATAGTTGGTCAGGTGGTGGTCAGTTGCTTCGTTGCCCTCATTTGTATGGCCTCGATGATCTTGTCACGCTGAGGTCTCGCACCCGTTGACAGATCATCCAGAGCGCACCAGCACTACAGGTCTCCACCACCTGGCTGGCAACTCTGTGATTAAGCAAAAGCAGCCTTTCGTGACAGTAATCACATAGTCTACTTTGCAAACAGGTAAGGAAACCAAGATGTATATCATCTACTTAATGTAAGTTTCCCAAAAAATCCTATTCTGTCTCTTCCCACCATCCGAAGGTGGGATTCAGCTCTATATATATCTGTCAGGTAAGTGGCATGAACAAAATGTTATTGTTATTATACAATTAAGTTTGTTCATACTTACCTGGCAGATATATATAATTAAAGTGCCCACCCTCCTCCCCTCAGGAGACAGAGGCATTAATAAAAAATATGAATAGAAAATGGGAATGGTTCCTGATATCCGCCTCCCAGCGGCGGGAATGGGTACTACCACCTGGTCCGCCCACTGCGTGTGCCGCGAGTTTTGAAATTTCTGTCGGACCGTCAGAAAATACAGTATATATATATCTGCCAGGTAAGTTATGAACAAACTTAATTGTATAATAACAATAACATATTTAGCTTTTTCTCTGGTAATGCTAGCAATAATTTACCTTAGAAATGTGTGCTAAAGGGACATTTCACTGGGCGACACGGGCCCTTGCCCAGAAATAGATTTTTCCTTCGTCAAAATCCCTTTTTTGGCATAGAACAGCGTCAGGGGCATATATTTTACCCTAATACCTATGTAATAATTCTCAATAAAATTTTTTAATATCATTTGCATAACGGTATTTCTATAATTGTATATACTCATTAGACATAACGGCGCTAGCGGCACTGTTAACTGAAAATTGTGCCATAAAAATTCCTTAAAATATATATATTTTTTTAATGAATATTTTTGACAACAGCCGCAAAACCGATTTGCCGCGAAGCAATTGCACCGTTAACTGCAGGCCGCCTGTATACTTAAAATTAAAACTAAGTGACTACAGGGTCTGATTCTGAGGAGTGAGAGGAGGGCCTGCAAAAAAAGAAATAGCTGACAAAACTACAACTAATTTATTGAAAAAAATAAGCACCATAGCATCTCTAGGCTGATGATGATATCCTTTTCATATTTTATACAACCACACACCACAATTCACCTAAACCAAGTACACTTGAACAGTTCTTATCATTGAATTGAATCACCAATCACTGCTGTTTCAAAACATTGTAAACAACAACAACAGGAATGTGCCACTCTTCTTTGCCCATTCATTTGCTGACTGTATTATAGAACACATTTCTTCAGATTTGTTTAACCCTCATTCAAGCACCCCATTGAGTGTAGGGCGTTAATTGAACGCCTTAAAAAAATTAGACAATTAGATGGGGGAACTAGACATAAAAAAAATCATGAATAGCACTAATATCAAGCTACACAACTAAATAAAATTAATTCATGCAAATTAAAATGTGAAAAATTATTTCTATTCTGTACACCGCCCATCCTACCCCACGATCGGCCTATCACAACTGATTTTCAAGGGAAGGATTTGCAACTGTCAAACGACAGTGTTACTAACTAGTGGACATAATGTGGTAAAATTTTGGCACAGTTTTGGGGATTTAGGGCTAGATATATTATACAAGTAAGTATTGTTAATATTAATTTTATTATAAAAATTCCATTTTACAGGACATGTGAATAAAAAGTTTATATAGAATGAAAACATTTTCTACCAAGCTCTGTTGCTCAGGATTATTTTTTACAGTTTCTTTTATTCCCTCTTTACAGATATTGGTTGGTGGAGTGATAGTCTTGACAAGTTCAGTGGTCTTCACTGTTTACTGGGTTGGATTACCTTACTACTGGAACAAGTCAAAGTTACTCACATCATTTCTCATAGTTTTAGGTCATTGGTTGTTGATAAATGTTGTCTTCCATTTCTTTATGGCAGCCCACACAGATCCTGGTACACCTCCTCAGGTAAGAGGTTGTAGTTTGTATCACTCACTCTCTTGATGTGGAGGGTCAAAGCATATTTTTAAAATGAACCATAACCCCCTCATTATATAGATATTACTTCCACACCAGCAGGAGTTTGACAGATTGCAAAAGAAAAACAAGAACCCTCAGTTTTTTATGAATACGTGTTTTATATCCATCTACTTTCCCCACCCCCCACCAGGGGAATGACAGGTACAAACATTTGTTGCCATTCAGTCTACTTCTGTTGCCGGTTTTGATAGGAAGTAGACAGATTGTTAAATGTACTTGGTTTTCTGTAGGTTTGTGTTTTGATTTTCTTTTATTTTATGAATTTTTGATTGGTAAGAACCTGTAAGGTAAGAGTTGGCATAATAGGCTTTGTTCCAGTTTTATTGACCCTCATGAGATGTGTTCACTGCTGAGGGAAGGATTATGTCTGGAATAGTTGAATAGTTGTGTGAGTAGAAACAACTAAAGACAAGAGGATAGGTCTCATAAAACTTGTGTTAAAGGATGCATGTGTTGTCTGCTTCCCCTTTTAGTATAATTATATAGGTTCTTTGCTGCTTCTCTTCAAGCTATTACTCAAACTAAGCTTCCCATTGATTCAAGGCATTAGATTTTATATGATTGACTCATATTTAATGTTCATTTGACATAGGTTTTGCAGTCTTTTTCTATGCTACCCTCCCATGGGTCTGTTTTTAACCCCTTCCCGCCCAGGACGTACCGTACTACGTCACTTGACAACCAACAAGAAATCCCAGGATGTAGCGTAATACATCCCTCTGCTCTCTCTTTTGTATGGAGAGCTGGTGTGTTGGGATTGTGTATATGAAGACTTCTCGTTGTTGGGGTATGCTCTCTCATTCTTTGTCGAACATAAGCTCTGCCCAGTAGCCAATCAGAGCGAAGAAGTAAGGCATCTCGTGACATTGCAGTGATGTAATCGAGACGTCACCACATTCCACCAATGGGAGCTCAGTATTTCAATCTTTCTTGTCTTTTCCCATTCCTTATCAACTTGAGCAGACATGTTCGACTTGCATATAGACAATAGTGCGACTGTAGAATTCG
The DNA here is from genome assembly GCF_015104395.2 of Macrobrachium nipponense. NCBI lineage: Eukaryota > Metazoa > Arthropoda > Malacostraca > Decapoda > Palaemonidae > Macrobrachium > Macrobrachium nipponense. The sequence goes on along the minus strand of NC_087217.1, from coordinate 30,990,253 downwards.
TTTGATTAGCGTGACTCTGGAGATTCCTCAGATGAAATATATGTACCAGGGGAATCTGATGATGAAAGTGAGACATCAGTTAGTGTGCAATCAGTGAGTGATTGCGAATTATTTGACAATATTGGGCCAGTCACAGAAGAATGTTGGCAGTTGTTGTCCGACATCTTTGATGATTCTTGGCCAGACCCTTTTCCTTCCCTCAACGATCTCAGTCACGGGTTGGATGCTTATTTGTCTCAGGGTGATTTTCCTTCAGCTGACATAGCATATGAGTATTTTTTGGATCAAGAAATGATGGATACTTTGTGTTCTTGGATAAATGAATGGGCAGATAAGTACAAAGATTTTCCTGAAAAGAAAGCTCTTCACAGACTGATATGGAAACCAGTAAATATGTGTGAACTGCATGTTTTTTCTTTCATTACTCATACTAATGGGAGTGGATAAAAAACCTGACATGCATATGTACTGGTCATGTGATCCTTTGACCGGAGGACCACCGGTGTTCTGTAAGGAGGTTATGAATAGAAATAAGTTTTTGTCCATTCTGAAATTTTTGAGATTTTCATCTACTGCACAAGTGACACGAGACCCACACACAAGGATTGAACCAATTTTGTCTTTATTGCGGCAGCATTCACAATCTCTCATGCGACCATCAAGACACATTGTTGTTGATGAAGAACTTGTATTGTTGAAGGGACATCTGGCTTTAGACAGCTCATCAAAATCATGACTCATCAGTCTTTTCCCTAACCCAGGCTACCTGAGAAGGTAGAGGGGTGGCTAGAGTCGGGCCATTAGCTCTTAAGACCTAAGGTTTGTTAGCTATAAAAAATACAAATTGTTTTAAATTTTGTCATTTATTGATATGCGGAACAAACCCTCGATCTTAACAATAGGATAGACTTATACTTGGTGGGAGGTACAAGTATCCTAACCAGCTGGGGGTTAACCTACCTTTTCACTGATTCAGAAGTTCAGTTCTGAAGCATGTGGTGCACTGCCCATGAGAGGCCAGATGTTTAATATATAACCCCTCAGCCATCTGGGTTGACATACAATAATATATGAGCAGATTCATTGTGTCCAGGGAATCTATAAGAGAATTCTGATTGTCCTGAAAACAAACCAAGGCTTTTGTCTCAGTCTGTTATTAGTACCCTGTCTCTCTTGCTAGAGAGGGAATAGTGTTTGCTACAGAGTAGCCCTTTTAATTACTTGGATATAATGTACAGAAGCTATCAATATGACTACCTTACTCACCTGCATCATACCAGCCCAGCATCATGACGTGTCTATTACTCTACCCACCCGTAGGAAGAAGAAAGGAACAAAGAGAAAGAGAGACCAGCCAATTTACTCATTCTCTTGGTAGATCTAAGTCCTTATATTGTGGCAAACTAGACTATGCCAGTTGAAATTTTTCTATACAGTTTTACCTCCTGAACAAGAATTTAAAGTAATATTTTTTTGGCCGGCTGTAATTAACCTTTAATTTACCTTTGAACTCTATCCTGCAGTAAGGGGGACCGATGGGAATGCGAGGTTCTGGGTGGGGTAAAACACTTAGGAGAATTATGCCGTTCAACTCTATCCTATGGTAAGGGGGACCGTTGGGAATGCGGGGTTTTGGGGTGTGGTGAAACACTTGGGGGAAGGTTTTGCCGTGTTATTGTGTTATTTCCTCTTATTTATGACATTTGAAACACGAAATACAAGCGGAAATAAAGCGATAAATAAACCAATAATGGAGCCATTACATAGCCAAAATCCACTTATTACTACTGCTATTACAATGCCGACCCCTACTACGCATGTGCCGTGATATAAGGCAGCTTTTGTGTGACACAAACTTCCTAAGGAGAAAAATGATGGGGGTTTTGTTGGGGGGTTACATGTATTTAACCAAACATGTTGCATTATTAACCCTACATTGTGATAAGAGATTTTGGGGGATTCATGCATTGTTACATATATTTCTTTTCCTCATTTGTTTTGTAATCGTGTAATATTTCAAGCTTTTATTTCAGTTCTGTTTATCATAGTATTGTTTAATATGTGCACTGACTTGTTCTCACTTCATAATTTTGCCCTATATATCTTACAATATTACATTACAATTGAGGGCAAGCCCCTGAAAGTCTCCTGAGGGGGTGGGACTAGGAGGTTTTAGGACATTTCGAGACCATTCTGTCAATGACGTGAAAATTGATGGTATTACATTTTTACATTTTAGACATTCCAAATTACACATGCATTTTTTCTCCCTTTTTGTTTCTATATTCACCTTTACATGCCTTTCTGATCCATAACAATTTCGTAAATAACATTTTACTTATTATTATATTTGCTTTCATATTATATTATCTTTCTGAAGGGGGTTATGGGACGCCCTCCAACCCCCAACCCCCGGTCTTGTTAAGGGGGCCGGCCGGCTGATGCCATTTTTTAAGGACAGGACTTTGATATTCATACCACTTAATAAGGTGACTTGGGATATCTCCAAACCGCATATGATTTTTGCCTCTGACCTTCGGTTTTGTGATGCTAGGGCGATTTATCCCGGAAATAACCATGTTTCAAATTCTATCTCCTCCCTTGATATTTAATATTAAGACCTGTGATTACTACCATATATAGACCTGATGTAGACCTCCAATCGAATGGGGAATTTTTTTCTCTAAAAGTCATTTTTTTGCTAGATATGAATTTTTCAATATGGTAAAAAAATAAACCCTATAAATCAGGAGAAAAAATTTATAAAAAAAAGACGAAACAAAAATTGGAAAAAATGGCTCTATTTGATTGTTCTATAATGTCAATCTGAGTTATATACCAAATTCCAATGTTATAGCTTTAAAACTAAGTGAGAAGATAGATTTTGAAGGTCAATAAGTATAGTTTTGAGATACGGGCGTTCAAAGTTTTCCTTCGTATTTCTATAAAAGACAATGTTAATAAATAATTGTTTTATTATGAATGTATATTTCTTTTTTGTGTATTAAATAAACCGCCAAAACTATTTTATTTATCATAATTTAATCATAAATGATGATCCCTTTGCTCATATATCGTAGCCTGGGGCACTGCTTGAGGCAAGATGGGGCACTCCTTCCTACGCAATTCTCTCTCTCCCCTTCACTAACTCGGCTTATTACAGCAAATTTTCTTCTTCTGTATGTTAGCGAGATGTTTTCCTTGTATTTTCCTCTTTGGCATGATGAAATTTTGCCAAAACAAAGATAAACAAACGTAAATGCAAGAGAATGTCAAGAGGTGAAACTCGAAGGTGTACTCTCTTTTTACAAAGACAATTTAATAAATCATGATTATTATGAATTTCATATTCCATTTTGGGTATTAAAAAACCAAAACTTTGTTATTTATCATAAATGAAGATCTCTTTGCTCAAAGATCGTAGCCTTGGGCACAGTGTGACGTGTGCTGTCAGGCAAGACGGGGGCGTTACTACGCAACCCTCCCCTCTCTC
>NC_087217.1:30939260-30981760 GCF_015104395.2 Macrobrachium nipponense | reverse complement strand
TGTCGTCCCAGGGGTGTTGAAAGGCATCCTCTGCCAGAGCCAGAAGGTCCGGCACCATCGAACAGTAAACCTGAAGCTTCCTATTGAAGCATGTTGCAAAGAGATCCAGTACTAGTCTCCCCCAAACTTGAAACAGTTTTTCCGCCATGTCCTGATACAGAGACCACTCTGTGCCTAGGATCTGGTTTTTATGGCTCAGTTTGTCAGCCACTACATTTTTCCTTCCCGGAGTGTATCTTGCCGATAGCTCCACTGAGGTGTCCACTGCCCACTTGTGTAAGTTGACTGTCAGTGAATGCAGTTGACGTGACATTAGGCCTCCCTGCTTGTTCACATAGGAGACCACTGTGGTATTGTCTGAAACACACTGAATCCCAGAAAGGCTCCTTTCAACTCCAGAACATTGATATGTAGACGTTTGTCCTCTGCACCCCAAAGTCCTGAGGCTAATAGTTCTCCCATGTGAGCACCCCAGCCCGAGCTGGAGGCATCCGAGAACAACAGAAAGTCCGGGGAAGGAGAACTTAGAGGCACCCCCCAGTGAGAGATTCCAATCATCAAACCACACTGAAGATCTTGTTGGACTTCCTCTGGTAGTGGTACTCTCTGCAAAAGAGAATCTCCTGCCGGAGACCAGAATTCCTTCAGTCTCCACTGAAGTGGCCGAAGATGTAACCAACCAAGCGCAGGACCAGCTTCTCCAGGGAAGACAAAGTCCCCAGTAGCACCTGACACTGATGCGCTGGTTGGTCTGGTTATGAGAGGAATTTGCGTGCCACTAGACGCAACTTCTCTAATCTCTGGTCTGACAGAAAGGCCCTCGACTCTGTTGTGTCTATCATCATCCCTAGGTAAAGCGCCCTCTGGCTAGGAACTAGGCTCAACTTCTCTAGGTTTATCTTGATACCTAGCTCTTGACCAACGTGAAGGAGTCGGTCCCTGTCCTGGAGTAGCTTTTCCCTGTAACTTACTAACACTAGCCAGTCGTCGAGGTGTCTCAGAAGTCGAATTCCCTGAGTATGAGCCCATGCTGAGACGAAAGTGTATATCCTTGTGAACACTTGAGGAGTTGTGGCTAACCTGAAGCATAGGACCTTGAATTGGTAAATTCGTTCTCTGAGAGTGAAGCGCAGAAACTTCCTGGACGAAGGGCGGATAGGAACCTGGAAGTAGGCATCTTTCAGGTCTATTGACAGCAAAAAGTCATTGTCCCTTACTGCTGCTAGCACCATTTGCGAAGTCTCCATTTTGAAATTCGTTTTCTTGATGAACAGGTTCAGGAATGACAGGTTGATGACTGGTCTCCAGTCGCCCGTTGCCTTTGGCACCAGGAAGATAGGACTAAAATCCCGGTGTGTGATGTTCTATATCCTCTGTTGCCCCTTTGTCCTTCATCTTCGACACTTCTTCTCGAAGAGCTAAGAACTTTGGTGATCCTTGGGAATATGTAAGGTTGAGGAGGGGTTTGTCAGAGAGGGGAGGGGGGAGTTTGAATGGTAGTAGATATCCCACCCGAAGGACATCTACCCATTTCTCTGCTCTGTGATTTTGACACTTGGCCCATTGTCTCGCCAGGCATCCCCCTACCTGTGGCAACAGAGAGGGAGAGGTGCCCACTCTATTGCCGACTCCCTCTGCCCCTACCTCTCACACCCCTTCCTGTTTTGAATCCTCTGTATTGAAAGGGGCACTGTTGCTTATTGGGCTTGTTTTGTGAGATTGCTTGTGAAACTTTTAATGCCATCAAATTCTTGATGATTCTTACTGGTGCTGGTCTTCTCAGCTGCCTTTGGGGAGAAGGAGGAGGGCGTCATGATCTCACTTCTGACTTCGATACCGCTTGCTGTACCAACCTGTCTTTGGTATCAGCCTGTCGGCAGTTGATTGCCTCCTCCAACTCCATTCTTGGGAACAGGAACTGTGAATCTAACATATCTCCATTCCTGAGGACCGATGCAGAGTCAGGATCTACTGCGCTCTCCACCTTGGAGAGTGCTGCATCTCTTCTGGCTTATAGGTGAGCCAAGTATGAAATTGCCTTGGCTCCTGACTGCAGAATACCTGTGAGTGACAAGGGGCTCACTACTCCACTTGCTGTACTCTCTGATGCTGATCCTGGCTGTGGCAGTGGACCACCAGTCCAGCCATAGTTTCCAACATCAGTGTTTCCTGAGAAGAAAATGCTGGGCTCACTGACCTAACCTGTTCCAAAGTAAGGCCAGGTTTCAGACGAATCACGTCAGGGTTAAGATGGCATGGAATTAAGTGTACAGTAAGTTCCAAAACTGAAGCGACAAATTTCAGAGAATTTCGTTCGAAATTCACTAACTGGCAACTACAACTCGTAGCTGAAAAATATATTTTTTTTCTACAGTGAAAGCTCTATCAAGCAAAATAAAGCTAACATATGATGCACAAATATCAAATCTATGATATTTATAACAATCATAAGAAAAAATTACGGTAATAGTAATTATTTTAAAGTATAGCAATTACTTCAAACTATAGAAACGAAACAATTTGAAATTCTCGTTCAACACAGGATTACCAACATTACCAATGTATATTTCGAGCAATGTGGAAACAAATATTTAATATTATAGTGTATTATCAATTATTTTAGCGAAGATGCATAAAACCATGCAAGTATCAATAGAATGTGAAGGGAAAATCTCCGCGACATTAAATAATCAACCATGAATGCACCTAGATTCAATGGAGAAGTTAGGGGTGGTTGGTAGTTTTGATTCTAGCTTCTAGGACCGAGCATAAAACACCATCTTCGAGAAAGGCTCTAACCTCTGCTGCATTCTTCAGGTGAATAGGCCTAGTTCCGGGCATTGCAAGGCTTACAATGCAGGGCCACTGTAGGCAAAGATAGAACCTTCAGGACCGACACCAGGACCTGTCCTTGCGCCAAGGAAACAGACTCGCTATATAAAAAATAAGAAAGTCGGTCGCAAGCAACCAGAACACCCGTAAATATCATCATCTGGTTAATAGGGAGAGGACAGACCCCAACCACCCCTTCCCCCCTCTACCTCTACCTCTACCCACAATACTAACTCCACCTTTTTCACTTCAACCTATTACCTCAAATCTTCGAATCATATCCCAACCGTGAAATTTAAGACTGAATTTGCGTAAGTGGGCGTATCATAAGGGAGTGATATCACCCAAATTCATATTTCCACTGACAACCAGTAATCAGTTCGATCCAGTCAAGTATTATTGCATAACCGAAATTTATGAGTTTTTTGGGGAGATATATATATATATATATATATATATATATATATATATATATATATATATATATATATGTGTGTGTGTATATAAATATATAATATATAGATATATTATATATATGTATATAATAAAATATAATATATATAATATAATATATATATATATATATATAATATATATATATATATATATATATATATATATATATAATATATATATATATATACTATATTATATGTTGTATATATATATATATATATATATATATTATATATATATATATATATATATATATATATATATATATATATATATATATATATAGAAAGAAGCACCCGAGCTAGACCAATAGGCCTAGTGCTCGATTCTTAAAACAGACCTCTGGTTATTCCTGATAGATAAAAACGTCCTGAGTAGAGAGAGAGAGATGAGGAGAGAGAGAGAGAGAGAGAGCATAACAGGGATACTCGAATTAAAATAATGCTCGACAAGCATATTCACACTCCGGATCGTATGGACAAGAATAGTCTCACTTATGCACTGAAAAAAAAAAAAGGTGGAAACCTACGAAAATACTTGTTTGGTGCGACCCTGAACGCAATTCCGCATGCAAAAATTTGCAAAATCGAGAAATTCCATGAAATTATTAACTAACAAGCTGGAAAATATATTTCTTTGATTCTTGAACTAGGCCTAACCATGTAACCAACGCTAACGCGCACATAACTTGGATTTTTTTTTTTTTTTTTTTTTACACCAACTTGTCTTATTTATATTTCATTTAATCAGATGCTAAACTTCTCTGTGCTTTATCAAAAGAAATCATAATAACTTTCGATATAACGCTATAAAAGTGGAAAGTTTATTTACAAATATTAGGCCAATGCTTATGCATACGGTTCCTGCTGCCACTCTATGGTGAACACTTCATATCACACTTTGGAAGCCGTAGATGTTTCTTTGGGGAAATTCTTTTTTTTCTATTAATAAACAATTACTGAACTAACATTGATCATTCACTGGGGAAATACTTTGTGCGCTTATACAGTTAATCACTGATTCGTATTATCAGATAAATATGATGACAATAATTGGAATAAAATATAGTAACTGGCAACCCTATGAGTTTCTATAGAAGTACGATCAATTCTGAGATTTGTCGCTTCACTTCTGGAACTTACTGTACTACGTTGGTAGAGTAGTACTTTCTATAATGGCCAAGGGGAGGTGGAAGGAACTTGAAAGTTCTTGATACCCGCAGAGATCCATCTTGGTCTGACACCAACTCGTTTATCTTGTGCAGTACCGACTGGGCATGTTGTGACAGTGGTAACTTGAACAACGTCTTAGGATCTTGTCTGGCTACTAGCAGAGCTTCTATCTGTGTCGGGGCCATCGTCGACTGTGGGTGTAATCTACCTTCCAGGTTGTTGAACTCTCTAATGAGTCCAATCTCCTCTGCAAATGAAGAAAGAAACTCCTGTGTCTCTCCTTCTTCCTGCTCCAGTACTGGTGCTTGTCAATATCATTCCTGCTTCCTGTTACACTTGACACTAGATCTTGCGATGGAGGGTTCTCTACGTTCTCCCAATCTTGATGTTATTAGGCTATGTCTATGTGACCCTTGAACTGGTTCTTGCGAGGAGTTACGTATACTGTTGCATCCACGTACATGCAACAGTTCACGTATGTGCAGACCATGTACACATCCATGTGGCGGATCGCATCTGTGAACATGTGAGGGACTAGGGGTTTGTTCACGTAAAGGATAAGAAACGTCTCCGATGGTCATCGCTACTCCCGGTTGAAGGGACCTTCGACCTTTTGAACGGCACGCTATGCTCCTTGCAGCGACGAACAGGAACAGAAGCTGATGATTAGGAAGAAATAACCCTCTGTTCCTCATCTTGTACATGCGATGACATACATATGTGGGGGGAAAGTCATATTCCTATCACTCTCCCCATTAAAACAGTCAAGAACATCATCCAGAGACACTAGATCCTGGAGGGAAAGACGATGACCCCAGGCTTCCTTGATGTATGGAAAACAAGGAAGTCTTCCTTCCCCATCTTCGCTCCCAACTTCCCCTCTTCCTCCATGTACATGTATGTGCACGGGAGATCGTTGAAGGGTAGTGGGAGAAATACTCCTCTCATTTGGCAATTGGGATGCCACAAAGTCCTTTAATCTCCAACGTCTGGTCCGTTGTGCAGAAGGTGGAGGCGATGGTGTTGGGGATGAGACATTCTCCATCTTATGACGCTTCTTGGATGCCTTCTTCTTACTGCTCTTCTTCTTCAGTGCTAAGGCAGCTAGCCTACTTTCCAGCACAGAGTCTAGTTTCTTGAAAAGCGACTGAAACAGTATCTCAGATGTCTCTTGGTGTGAAGACGATGACGTCATGGCCTGGAGGTAGGACATCATAGATCTTGGAATATGGATGACAGCTGCATCTGACGTCATGGGTTGGGAGGGTGTCTCGATTGACGTCATGACATCCCCCAACTCAGTGCAAACTGTTTGTCTCATCGGCAGAGGAATACAAGCTGGCGCCGGTGGAGGGATACTGTATGGTGTCAGCAGAAGAATATTGGGCAGCAACTGGGATGTTGTTATCGGGTCGGAGGTGGGGAGTACCCGTGCTCCTGCATAGAAGAGGCCGGGTGGTGGGGGGACTGCTATGGGGGTAGGAGGAGGAGTACAGGATTCCAGAAAATGCGACAACAAACCCTCCCAAGATAGGGAGCCCCGCAGCCCCAGAGATGCCTACAGTGCCACCATCTTGGATGCTTCTTCCCCTGAAACAAGGTTATTATTAGCAGTCAAATCTTCCCTTCTGGGAAGCAAAATGGAACCTGAAGGGTGAGGGAGTCATATAAATCTAAAGATTACTGTTATGTCCTCCTGATACCTCCAGTGACAAATTGATGGAAGAAAAGGAAGGAGATCTAGCTACCCCATTACCATCCCGACTGAGTGTCAACAGGAGAAGCCGCCAAATCTTGATGAGGAGAAAATCCTTCCCCCAACGGAAGCATTAAGATTCTACGATGGTCTCTCTTACCATAAAACAGTTTTCACTGAGAGATAGGCTATGCCTGACACTCTACAGACGGGTTGGTTATTGTACAAAAATTCGCTCTGTACCTACTGCATGTTGAATGTGGATCGGTTTCTACAGAAGCCAAAAACCTTGAACACAGGAATCCACAAACACCCCAGGCACATGCACTGACAAGCCTTCGATGATCCAGAGGAATCCATATCTAAAATGTACTCACACACACAATACACACAGAAAGGGAAAGGACGAAAATGACCGGCTTGGGGAGGCAAAAGCGTAAGCATACATATCTCCAGGGCGGTAGGGAAAAAGACTGATGAGTCACGGCACACATGTGTAGCTCTCAGCCGCATGATGGACTGGATGATCAGGGTTGCCAGAGGTCACTGATTCCTTGCTTTTCAATCTTCGATTGTACTGACTGGTAACCAGCTTGCACAGGGAAATAATCCTGTTGTTAAGAACGAGGGTTTGTTCCTCGTATGAATAACTGCCTATTTAGATAGTCAGAACACAAAAAACCTCTAAAAATGCTCATACCCAAGTAGTTTTATCACAAAAAGTGCATTCAGTTACAAAAATGATGTGAAAATACAATAATCTGTGAGTATTTCTTGGTGAAAAATACTGAGAATAGGCAAATTTTCTGTGAATAATGGGTACATACAGTCCATAGAAAAATCTGCTAATAGGTGAGTCTGCAAATAGTGGGGTCAAATGTACTGCGGTCCGTTGTGTTGCTGAGCTACTGTACTTACTTCAGTACTTGTTCTTTTTTACATACTTTCCATTAGTATATAATTTGCCACCTTGCTTCCCAACAATCAAAGTGGACAGAAGTATAGACTGACTGGCTATAAGTGTTTGTATCCATCAATCCCCTGGTGGCAGATGGGTGGGAAGGAGATGGATAGAAAATGAATATTCATAGAAAACCAATTGTTATTGCTTTTCTTTTGTAATCTGTTGAACTCACTCTGTTGTAGAAGTAAAAGGTGTATAATGGAGAGGTAAGTACGTGAAGAGTAAATGTTGAATTAAGTATGCATTTATATTTAGATGAACCAAAAATTCTTGATTGGTAACATGCATCTTCACAACTGTAGACCCTTAATTTACCCTCTGTATCTTTAATCAACAGAGATCCTTCACCTCCAGGATGAATCCTGGGATGATATTCATGGGGACAAGGATATTTTCTCTCTCTATCTTTCTCTCTCTTCCTCTCATTTTTATTAACTTTATCTTATTATTACAGTAATTTATGAGTGGAATGGTATGTTAATCTTGTCTACATCTTCGGCACTATTTTATATTAATTTAATTCTATACTTTATATTGATTTAATTCTAAACTAAACACATTTCACACAATATATATTTTCTCAGTACCCTTTCATGCCTCATTATAGCATTGAATGACTATAGTTGAAGGCCATATTCCTTTGCTGCTGAGAGGAGAGGTAAGATGGTAGAAGCAGGGTCAAACATCACAGGTTATCTCCAAATCATCCAGTGTTGCACTATTCAAGCTCTGCCAAGTTAAGAGAAACGGGTCTGAAGTGGATGTGGTGAGAGTAGTAATGATCTGGTTCTGGTGTCTATTCCTAGTTGATTTTCTCGTATTCCTAAATCATCTGAACAAGCTGTCAGTTTCAACTACTGAGGGAAATAGGCCTGCTCCTTCTCAGTTCTTTTGGCCTTCATGAGCTGTACTTATTCTGCAGTAGAGCTTAAAATGCTTTACTATTGATATTTTAGGGCTTCTCAGGATGCTTTGTAAATGTTACCTTCCCCTCGTTTTAGATTCACTAAGCCTCTCCTCTAACTTTTGGACCAGGTCTCTCTTTTACACACCAAAGATGGTCTTTTTTGGTTGCGTATTAACTGTTTCGTCCTCGAAGGAATTACCCTCCATGGTATGTGCCAGCGCCCCATGGTGATTAGACTAATATCAAAGAACTAGCTTTTAGCATGGTCTTGTAGCCGGGTATTGTGTCATAATAATAAACACTATGACACGTGATAGTGTATCATGGACTCAAAGACAAGAAGGCATTTTGCCTTATCTTCAGTAAAGCTGTACCCAGCTTCCTACCAAAACTGCAGAAAAAAGGGATTTTGTTCATGAAACTTACCCGGCAGATATATATATAGCTGTATTTCTCCGAAGTCCGACAGAAATTTCAAAACTCCCGGCACACGCAGTGGTCGGCCAGGTGGTTAGTACCCATTCCCGCCGCTGGGAGGCGGGAGTCAGGAACCATTCCCATTTTCTATCCAGATTTTTTCTGTCGCCGGTGCTGATAACAACTGTTTTCAGTACCTCCGTCTAGGATTTTCGAAACTTCTTTGTTACTTAAGTATTCCGTTTGTCTTTTAGTTATTGAACGTGGATCGTGACTAGGCATACGTTGATAGTGGATTGGATTTTGAATTTAGTTTGGTTTTTTCTTTAACTAAGATGTCTGGGACTAGTTCAACTAGCACCAGAGTGTGTTGTATGGAAGGTTGTAAGGTGAGGCTACCGAAAGGTTCTTTCGGTAGACCCACACACAGTATGCACGAATTGTAGAGACCATGTATGTGTAATAGATGACCGTTGTAAGGAGTGTGAATGTCTGTCTGATTCAGGTTGGAAGGCTTATGAATCCTATGTGCGAAAATTGGAGAGCGATAGGATAAGGAGGTCTTCCTCCAGGAGTGCATCAGTCAGTAGAAGTAAGGGTAGTAAGGTTTCTCCTACTATTCCTTCAGTAGTTTGTGCAACACCTAAATCTGTTGTGCCTTCGGGCCCTGAAAAATCTGTGGAGGTCAATGCCCTATCTACGATTCTAGAGTCATTACGGAATCTAGAATCTAAAGTGCTCGCTTTGGAGGGTAAAAGCAGTGTTAATGAAGTGAAGTGCAGTGAAAGTGCCCCCAGTGTTGTGGAGGGGGCGTCAGATCGGCCCTATAATGCCTCTAGGCCTGGACCTCTGTCGAACTCCCAGGACCAGGGAGACGGACATGTTGAAAGCCGAAGGAGGGTTACGGGGAACTCCCACCGATCTTGCGTCCCTTTGGCAGATCCTGTCAACGATCTCCAGGCTGCCAAAGAGCACGCTCGTGCGCGTATCCTCCGCGAGTGCTTTTCGTCTTCGGAGGCGTCCTCCCCGCAAAGGAGTTGGAGCTTTGAGGGACACTGCGTCCTCTGAAAAGAACTAAGACGTCAGATGTCGCACAGGCGGCCGTCGTCAGTAGTTTCTCAGAGGAGGATGCAGAACGTCCTTTCGCTCCTTCTGCTTTGCGGTCTGCGCCTTTTTTTGTGGACTACTCTCCACCGCAAAAGAGAGCAAAGACGCAAGTTGTCGCACAGGCGGCCAGCGTTTTTGGTCTCACGTCCTTTCTCTTCTGCTGCTTTGCGGTCTTCGCCAGAGAGTTTTGCGGCATTGACGCCACAAAAGAGAACCAGGACGTCATCCGACGATGACGCCTTTGAGTGCCCCAGTCGCTCCAAGAAGAGAACTGAGTCGGTCCGTGTGAGAAGGAATAGGGCTTCCCCTCACCCCTCGCCTTCTCACAGGATCAGCTTTTCACCTGAAAAGGAATCGTCTCCAACTAAAAGAGTCATCCGTTCGACGCAACAACAACTGGCTTCGTTGCTGGCTGAGAGAGAGGTAGAACCGCGTCGTAGAAGAAAAGATGATAGATTGCCGATCAAAAGATCTAAGCGGTCTCCCGCTTCTTCGGATCGCTCTTCTCTTTCACCAGTGGCTACGCCCTCTAGATTTCGTGCAGCTCACTTGCAGCTGGGTAAAGAGCGCGAGGAACTTCCTCCGAAAGATTCGTATATCGAGAGGAAGAAAACTCGCCCTACTTTTCGAAGCGTTCCCCTCTCTTCTCATAGGGGCTCGCTTTATTCGAAGATTGACGTTCTTTCTGCTGCGAAGCTAGGCGGTTTGCAAGCTGAGAATCAGGATATGGACGCTAAGCTGGACGCTTATATGGACGCCAAGCGTGGCGCTCAGCGGAGTGCTAAGCGTGACGCTCCGTCGTACGTCAAGCGTGACGCTCGGCTGGACGCTAGGCGTGACGCTCGGCTGGACGTCAAGCGTGACGCTCGGCTGGACGCCAGGTGTGGCGCTCAGATGGACGCCGAGTGTGACAAGTTTACGAACACCTGTACAGATGTTATGAATGACGTTTTGTTGGACACTCATCAGGCCTCACAACGTGATATTTGTCCGGGCGCTCGCCTACACTCTAACCTTTGTAGACACTCCCATCGAGAGATTGTTCAGGAAACAAACACTTCTATTCCTGAACCTATAGATACTAATATACAGAACGCACCTAGTACGTCACAGCAGCGCTCTTCATCAAAGATTGGACCGAAAGGGCTTCTACCACCTTCTTCGGGAGACCCCTCTGCCGCTCCTACAGAAGAAGGAGGATTGAGTAATATTTCAGAAGAAACAGACGAGGATCAACCTTCTACGTCAGTTTCTTTTGATTATCAAGTATTAGTTCGCTTGCTTCGGGCTTCTTTTGGAGACGAATTCCAACCCGCAGCTCCTCGCTCTCCTCCTTCTCAGTTTTCATTGTCGAAAACTAGCAAGACTCCTGGTTTTGTTAAGATGACGAAGTCTCTTTCAACTAAAAGAGCTTTCAAAAAGGTTCAAGATTGCATGGAGTCGAGGAAAGCACAGGGAAAGTCTTCTTTTGCCCAGCCTCCTTCAAGACTATGCGGCAAGGCAGGCATTTGGTACGAGACAGGCGAAGATGTCGGTTTAAGAACTCCCGCATCTGCGCAAGGTGATTTTGCCAGTCTAGTCGACGCACCAAGGTCTCTCCTTTCGTCAGCAAAAGTAGCGTGGACTCCTGCTGAAATGGACCACCATCTTAAAGGCCTTTTTCGGACAATAGAAGTGTTCAATTTCTTGGACTGGTGCTTGGGACTGCTAGACACAAAGGCTCGTAGTCAAGATTCAATTAGCCTGGGGGAGCTATCCAGCGTTCTTGTGTGCATGGATAAGGCCGTCAGAGATGGTTCAGAGGAATTAGCTTCGCATTTTTGTGCAGGGCTCTTAAAATAGAGAGCTCTCTACTGCAAATTCACTGCGAAGTCAGTATCTCCAGCACAGAGGGCAGATTTGCTTTTCGCCCCTCTCTCGAACCATCTCTTTCCCCAGGCTATGATTAAAGATGTAGCTGGCAGTCTTCAAGAAAAAGCTACTCAGGACCTCTTAGCGCAATCTTCTAGACGTCCTGTAGTTCCTTCAACTTCTGCAAGAACACAGTTTTCCAAGAAAATAAAGCCCTTTCGAGGTGGGGCTTCCTCGAGACCTCCTCCTCGAGGAAGAGGCCTTGCCAGAGGTAGAGCCCCGTCTAAACCCAAAGGGAAGAAATGAGAATGTAGTCCTTCAGGCACCAGTAGGAGCCAGGCTTCAGTTATTTGCAAAAGCCTGGAGAAAGATAGAGGCGGACACCTGGTCGCTCAATGTCATCGAGCGAGGATACAAAATACCATTCCTGAAGTCGCCTCCGCTGTGCACGACGCCCAGGGATCTATCACCTTTGTACCAGCTGGAAAAACAACAGATCTTGTTCGATCTGCTCGAACAAATGCTGGAGAAGAATGCAATAGAACAGGTAGACGACCTTCAATCCCCGGGTTTCTACAACAGGTTATTCCTGGTACCGAAACAGTCGGGAGGTTGGAGGCCAGTTTTAGATGTGAGCAGTCTAAATCTTTTTATAGAGAGACAGAGGTTCAAGATGGAGACACCTCAGTCAGTGCTTGGGGCCTTAAGACAAGGCGATTGGATGGTGTCATTAGACCTTCAAGACGCATATTTCCACGTCCCGATTCATCACCAATCGAGGAAGTATCTGCGTTTTGTCATGAAGGGAAGAGTTTTCCAATTCAGAGCTCTTTGCTTCGGATTGAGTACGGCACCAATGATCTTCACAGTTTTAATGAAGAATGTGGCGAGGTGGCTTCATCTTGCAAACGTCAGGATCTCTCTATATCTAGACGACTGGCTCATTCGAGCATCATCGAAAGAAAAGTGTCTGAAGGACCTTCAATCAACCTTAACTCTAGCAAAGTCCCTGGGACTTCTGGTGAATTTCGAAAAGTCACAACTGATCCCCACACAGTCCATCGTGTATCTGGGGATTCAGATGGATTCAGTGGCTTTTCGAGCTTTTCCGGCCCAGGGACGTCAACAACAAGGATTAGACAAAATATCAGTCTTCTTAAGGAAAGAATCATGCTCGGTGAGGGAATGGATGAGTCTGCTGGGGACCATTTCCTCGCTGGAGAAGTTTGTTTCCTTGGGAAAACTACATCTCAGACCTCTCCAGTTTTTCCTGAAAGAGAATTGGAAGGACAAAGAAAATTTAGATGCAATTTTAAGAATTCCGAGAGAAGTAAAGGATCACCTAAAGTGGTGGCTCGATCCTTTAAAACTTTCGGAAGGAGTATCCCTCAAACTTCAGAGCCCCGACCTAGTGTTGTTCTCCGACGCATCCAACACGGGGTGGGGAGCTACACTAGGGGGGGAAGAAGTGTCAGGCACCTGGAGAGGGGAACAGGTGTACTGGCACATAAATCTCAAAGAACTAGCGGCTATATACTTGGCTCTACAATTGTTCGAAGACAAAGTCTCACACAAGATAGTTCAGATAAATTCGGACAACACCACAGCTCTGGCATACATAAAAAAACAATGAGGGACTCACTCTCGATCATTGTTCAACCTAGCGAGAGAGATCTTGTTGTGGGCGAAAACGCAAAATGTAACGATTCTGACGAGATTCGTTGCAGGCGTGGAGAACGTCCGTGTGGATCTCCTCAGTCGGCAAGGTCATCTGCTGCCGACTGAGTGGATTCTACATCAGGAGGTGTGCCAAGAGCTGTGGAAGTTGTGGGGACGTCCTCTAGTAGACGTCTTTGCGGCATCAAGAACAAAGAGGCTTCCGCTGTACTGCTCCCCGGTGCTCGATCCGGGAGCAATAGCAATAGATGCCCTTCTCTGGGACTGGACAGGGATGGATCTGTACGCCTTTCCCCCGTTCAAGATCCTGGGAGAAGTGATGAGAAAATTTGCGACTTCAGAAGGGACGAGAATGGTTCACAGAGGTCATGTCCTTCGTAGTAGACTTCCCGAGGACACTGCTTTCGAGGACAGATCTACTCAAACAGCCCCACTTCGAGAGGTACCACAAAAACCTCCCCGCTCTGAGTCTGACTGCATTCAGACTATCAAAAAGTTGGCCAGAGCAAGAGGTTTTTCAAGACCTGTGGCAAGAGCTATTGCCAATGCAAGAAGGGCTTCCACTCTTGCAGTGTACCAATCAAAGTGGGCTACGTTTAGGAGTTGGTGCAGAAGGAAGGGCATTTCCTCTACCACGACCTCTGTGAGCCAAATAGCGGACTTTTTATTTTACCTAAAGAACGACTTGAAGCTTGCGGTCTCGACAATCAAAGGCTACAGAAGTGTGCTATCTGTAGTCTTTAGACATAGAGGAATTGATTTGGCAAATGACAAAGACATTCACGATCTATTAAGGTCTTTCGAAACTACAAAGATTCCTCAACCTAAATTACCGTCTTGGAATTTGGACGTAGTCCTTAAATTCCTAATGTCCAGTCGGTTTGATCCGCTTCAAAATGCATCGTTAAGAGATCTTAACAAGAAAACTGTTTTCCTAACCGCTCTGGCGACGATGAAGAGGGTTAGCGAAATTCAAGCTTTTAGCAAGCCTATTGGATTTAAAGGGCATAATGCAGTCTGCTCATTAAGCCCGACGTTTCCAGCTAAAAATGAGAATCCTTCCAACCCTTGGCCCAGAAGTTTTGAGATTAAGGGTATGGGGGAAATCATTGGACGAGAACCAGAGAGAGTCCTGTGTCCTGTCAGGGCTCTAAAGATTTATTTGCGGAAAACGAAGGAATGTCGAGGTCCTTCTAACAACTTATGGTGTTCGGTCAAGAGACCAGAGTTACCTATGCCGAAGAATGCTCTGGCATTCTTCTTGAGGGACACCATGAGACAGGCGCATTCATCTTGCGAAGACAGTGATATTAAGCTGTTGAAAGTGAATGCCCACGAAGTGAGGGCTATATCTACCTCGGTAGCCTTCCAAAAGAATATGGCACTCAATGACATTCTGAGTGCCACTTTTTGGCGCAGCAACTTGGTGTTCGCTTCACACTACCTGCGGGATGTGAAGACGACATACGAGAACTGTTATGCGCTTGGACCATACGTCGCCGCAGACACTTTGTTGGGGGCAGGAAGTAGCACTCATCCTACTCTGTAGAAAATGGGTAGGTGAGTTTTTAAAGGTTTATTTTGATTTATGGTTGTAAGGTTGCCCGCCTGAGCCGGACTTCCTTTCCTTTAGCCTAATTAATGTGGGAATTAAATTTGTTAGGCTGGTCAGGTGGTGGTTTTTTGCTTCGTTGCCCTCATAGTATGGTCAAAATGGTCTAGTCACATTGTGGTCACGCTCCCGTTGACAGCATCTAGAACTCACCAGCTATATAGGTCACTACCTTGCTGGAGACTCTAGTAAAGCAATAGCAGACTTGGGTGACAGTAATCACGAAGTCAACTATGCTAACAGGTAAGGAACCAAGATGTCTATCATCTGCATGTAATGTGTTTCCAAAATCCTTTTCTGTCTCTCCCTACCTCCAAAGGTGGGATTCAGCTATATATATATCTGCCGGGTAAGTTTCATGAACAAAATTATATTGTTAAGATACAATAAAGTTTGTTCATACTTACCTGGCAGATACATATATAGCTGTATTTCTCCAAAGTCCGACAGAAATTTCAAAACTCCCGGCACACGCAGTGGTCGGCCAGGTGGTTAGTATCCATTCCCGCCGCTGGGAGGCAGGAGTCAGGAACCATTCCCATTTTCTATCCAGATTTTCTATTCCTACTGTCTCCTGAGGGGAGGTGGGTGGGTACTTTGATTATATGTATCTGCCAGGTAAGTATGAACAAACTTTATTGTATCTTAACAATATCATTTTGACAGAGGAAAAATCTATTTCTGGGCGAGAGACCTGTGCCGCCCAGTGAAATGCTCCTTATAGCATCATTTCTAAGGTATAAAACTGCTATATATACCAGAGAAAAAAGTTGCATGGAATGCTAGGAATATACCCAGCTCACTCACCCATATAAGTGTCGGTATAGTAACTGGGGCGTGTTAAAACCACTGTCAGAGGTCTCTTACCAATTAGTTCTCTCCTCTTTCAACATCCCCCGTTACTACGAGGTGCCGTTCTACATCCAGCTACTGCCCGCTACTACTACTACTACCCATGCGAATACAAACATTCCTCATAGCACCCAAGCTTTGGGTCAGTCTCGGGTGAGGAAACAAGAGGGGTGGGTTCACTGGGCGGCACAGGTCTCTCGCCCAGAAATAGATTTTTCCTATGTCAAAATCCCTTTTCTGGGCTCAACCTGTGCCGCTCCGTGAAATAGTAACATAGAATTGGTCCCATACCTTGGAAATAAACATCTGATTAAGGAACTGAAATAAAATCAGAATATTTAAACAAACATGTTTAATCTTACATATGTACATAATACAAAATTAGTAAAGGTTCCAAAAGTTCATGGAAACATTCAGGAAGAACATTCCAAAACAGATATCATAAGATGTCTAAATCTAATACACTAATATTATTAATATATGTACAGTACAAACTTACATATGTCTATGATCAAAATTAGTGAAAGTTCCAAAAGTTCTTGGAAACATTCAGGAAGAACATTCCAAAACAGAAATCATAAAATGTCTTAAATATTATACACTAATATTATTAATGTATGTACAGTACAAAGATAGGTTAATGTGCAATCCAGGTGAATATCAATGCTAAGGCAGGGACAATAAGTGAGGCAGGTAGGAGAGAAAGCAAAGGAAAGAATATATTTATAAGGATTAGACCCCGTTATGATGGTTCTGATATATCAGGAGGAACCACATTTCCTGCTGCCACTGTTGCAAATTTTAGGGCTTCCAAGGATTTTAGGTAGTGGCATTTAAATACTGCTGGTGATTTCCAGCCTGTATACCTTTTTAATTCTTCAAAATTCATGTGGTGAAAATAATTGACTGGTGTGGCTACTGCTCGGATATCATGAGCATGTGGAACTGATTCTGGGTTAGCTTGTTTAATAAGATAATGAATCTGTTGTCTGATTCCTTTCAAGGAAATGGTTCCTCCATTTTCTCTAATAAATAAAGGGCCTGAAGACTTTTTGGAGGTTCTATTCAAATAGGCTTTCAGAGTGTTGACTGGACATAAGGACGGATCCTGTGGAAGTGGGACAATCTTCCACGGGGACCATCTATTCTGTGGATCCTCATTCTTTGCTAAGAATCTTTTGTCTGGAAAGATTAGTATTTCCTCAGAGGGAAGAAAGTCAATATGATTTGGTTCTCTAGACAATGCTGGAAGTTCAAATATTCTGGCTCCAGACGCTAAACTTACCAAGAATAAAGTCTTCCTAAGAAGTGTTATATATGTACATGAGTCATTATCAGTATCAGAAGCTAGCTTAAGAACATCATTTAGAAACCAGGAAACTGTATGAGGACGAGTTACTGGTTTTAGTCTGGCACAAGCTCTTGGAATAGATGAAAAATAGGAATCTGTAAGATTAATATTAAACCCAATCTGAAATATTTTCTTTAAAGCAGACTTAATTGTTGTAATCGTATTAGCGGCTAAGCCTGTTTCAAACAAGGTCCTAAAAAAGGTAACTGCTAGATTCATAGTCATTGTTCGAACTTCTGAGTCTTTTAAAAACTTTGCCAGTTTTCTTACAGCCGAATCATTTTGACGAAGAGTAGATTCTCTTTTACCTGATTCTAAAAACAGTGTTTAGAGGATCAATCTCAGCATCTTTTTGTGCTGCAAATTTCTTAAAGTCCATAAAGTTAGGGCACTCTGAATTCTTGAGGAAGCTAACACACTGCGAGTTTGTACTATTTGTGTCAACTTCGGGCTGGGAATCCGCCGAGGGCGGAGTCCCAGTTCCACCAAGAGAGGAAACCAGTTGCTTTTGGGCCAATTGGGTGCTACCAGAGCTATTTGACCTCTGAAAGTTGTGAGCTTGTCCAGAACTTTCATTAACATGTTTATAGGAGGAAACAGGTAAATTCTTCGCCAGGTGTTCCAATCTATGGACATGGCGTCCGTGGCATAGGCCGGAGGGTCCAGGTTGGGGGCTACATAACATTTAGTTTGTTGTTGGATTCCGTGGCAAATAGGTCTACTTGGAGATCCGGAACCTGTTGGCAAATCCAATTGAATGACTTCTTGTCTAAGGACCATTCCGACTCCAGCGGAGTTGTCCTTGAAAGTGCGTCTGCGACCACATTTCTTATCCCTGCCAGGTGAACAGCTGACAGGTGCCATTGGTTCCTTGTTGCCATCGAAAAGATTGCTATCATCACGTGATTTATGTTACTTGACTTGGCACCTCCTCTGTTTAAACAGTGGACTATTACTTCGTTGTCCAGAATTAATCTGATATGTTGTTTCTTTGCCGGGCCGAGTTTCTTTAGAGTCAAGAATACTGCCATGGCTTCTAAAATATTGATGTGTAGTTGACGAAATGTCACTGACCACAAAACTTGGACTTTTTCGTATTGGGAGTAGCCTCCCCAACCGCTTAGAGAGGCGTCTGTATGGATTACTAGTGCTGGCGGTGGAAATCGTAGGGGTATCGATTTTGCCAGATTCTTGACCTTGGTCCATGGTTGAAGTCTTTTCCTCAGTATTGGTGGAATTCGAGAAATTTTGTCTCGATTTTTCTTGTTTGCTTTGGACCGCCATACTCGATTTATGTCTTTCAGTTTGGCCTTCAGTAATGTGTCTGTTACTGAGGCAAACTGGAGTGAGCCTAGGATTCTTTCTTGTTTTCTCCTGGACGTTAGTTTGTCCTTGAGAAAGCTTTTTGTGTTCTTTGCTATCTCTTTTCTCTTTTTTGGAGGAATAGACAGCCTGTGTGTGTTCAGGTTCCATTGTAACCCTAACCACTGGAAACATGCTGCCGGAGTAAGGCGGGACTTCTTGAAATTTATTTGGAAACCTAAGTGTTCCAGAAATGTTATTACCTTGTCTGTCGCCTTGAGGCATTCCTCGACGTTGTTGGCCCAGATAAGCCAATCGTCTAGGTAAGCCACTAACTGTATTCCTTGAGTTCTCAGCTCTTGGACTACTGTCTCCGCCAACTTCGTGAATATCCTGGGCGCTATACTGAGTCCGAATGGCATCACCTTGAATGTATATGCCCGTTTGCCTAGTTTGAATCCTAGGAAAGGACGAAAATGCCTTGCTATCGGAACATGATAATAAGCGTCTGTAAGATCTATAGAGGTGGTGACGGCCCCACGGGGAAGTAAGGTCCGCACCTGCGAGACGGTCAGCATATGGAACTTGTCGCATTGAATGTATGTATTCAGATGTGACAGGTCTAGAATTACTCTCCGCTTGTTTGAGTCTTTCTTTGGAACGCTGAACAAGCGTCCTTGAAATTTCAAAGATTTTACCTCTTTTACTGCATTCTTTTGCAGAAGATCTTTGGTGTAGAGTGTTAGTTCTGCCGTTGGAGTTTGATGAAAACTGGTTGGTGGAGGGGGCCCTTTTATCCAACTCCACCCCAGACCCTTGGATATTATGCTGAATGCCCATTTGCTGAATGTCCAACGGCTTCGAAAGAGGTACAGCCTTCCTCCTACCTGGGGAGACTCACTGGTTTGTAGATGGTCTGCTTCCACAGCTCCCCCAGAATCCTCTGCCTCTTTCGGAAGCTCTTCCGCTGCCTCTGTGGCGAAAGGCTCCTCTAGCTCTGTTACCTCTTGCGTGCCTATTATATCCATGAAACACGCCTTGTATTTCAAAAGTAGGATTAAAGGCCGGAGATGGTGTAAATGAGGCAGTGGCTACTTGTTGCTGAGGTGGTTGGCTAACCCAAACATATTGTTGTTGGGGCTGGGACTTTGATGTAGAAGGCTGATTCATCTGAGGTACTGGTATTGTCTGAACCACAGATTGAGTTTGTGGACCTTGGAACGATTGAAATTTCCTTGGTCTCTTCCTGCCTCTTGATTGGGTTCCGGAGGGTTCAAATTTTTGTTTGGAAATCAGGCCCCACCGGACTTTGAGGCTTTGGTTTACCCTTGCTGCTTCCCCTAGGACGCTGTTAACTATGTCCTCCAGGAACAGGTCTGGACCCCAAATTGAAGCTTTGATTAGCTTATTGGGTTCAGGCCTAATCGTGGCTTCAGAGAGAACATGTTTTTGGTAATTGCGCCGGGCCACTGCAAAGTCATACGCATCGCTTTGGAGCGTGTGAAGTAAAGACTTTGTTAAAATTTTAATCAATGGCTCCTCTGCGTATACCAGTGATGCCATTTCTGCCATTGTAGCCGAGTTGATGGACCTACTTAGCCTAGTACGTGCTTCATACTCTATCTTTACTAGGGAGTCCGGAAGTCTAGGTAGACGATCACTAAACTGTGTGGAAGCACAGTCTGTGTTCAATTTCCCTGTCATGAACGTGGCTGGTGCATCAACCCAGCAATCGTGATCTCCCGGGAATAGTAACGAAGTCAATTCCGTTTCCCTTAACTGTGGCATGGGCTTGTCCTCCATAGCCGCTTGTAGAGCAAGGTCAACTACCTTCGTGGTGCAAGGGGTTGGTGTTTGTCCTTCCACCAGAAACATCGTGTACGAACTTTTATGGGGCAACAACATTGTGTTGACGCACTCCCATTCGTTTAACATCCGGACCCAGGTGGACTGCGCTTGCTCCTTTGGGTAGATAACAGTTTCCTTTGGAATTTTATCTAACCTCACTAGTGCTTCTTCCGTTAAGCGTGCATAACCCGGGAAGGGAAATTGCAATCCCGGCGGGTAGAACTCAAAATCGTCTACAGGCCGGGTGCCACATCCTTCAAGTGTTAACATGCCGTTTACAAACGGGGCATGTAGGGCCAATCGCCATGGATTGTTTTTTACGAACGTTGGGAGTTTAGAGGCGTCCGGGATCACGAACTGCTGTTGTTGTGGCAGTCCGGATCTTAACAGGTTTTCAATCATGTTCTCCTGATTTTGCAGTCTCTGAGCAAAGGTTTCCATAGACTGCAAGCGATCAGCAATGGTTCCAATCTGGGATTGGACCATGCTACCCATTCTTTCCATCAATTGGTTAGAAAAGGCTACCGGGTCAAAAGACAGCTCCGGTGTCTTAGCCTTTGAGCTCCTTGCTCTCGACCCGTGTTGCGAGGGAGTAGCAGCTACCGGGTCCATTGGTGGCTTAGAAGCTGATAATGACCTGGTAAGTTTGGGTAGCTTCGAAGGCTTACTTGGCTTAGGTAAGACCTTCTTCAAGTGTTTGATTTTAGGGGTCACTGAGCATGGCCTGTCCCCAGCCATGGTCTTCCCAGTGAACCCCTGGAAAGAAGTTTGGGAAGAAGAATTAGACGGTGCCGGACTAAGAATAGGTATCTTAGACCGGACGCTACCTGCCTCACTTACCTCCCTACCTTGTACAGTGGAGTCAAGAACCATGGGTTCTATATCGAGACTGATGGCTGCTACATCGTCCAATACAGCTTCCCCCAGTCCCTCAAGATCTTCAGGTAAGAATTGTATCTCTTCCCTAATCCTGGCGATGATTAGTGCTGCCACTTCCTTGGCCACCGCTGCTGACATCTTGGCATTTGGGTAGAGAAGAGTACACATCTCTTCCGCTAGGATGTAGGGTTTCTTGGCCTTGATATTACGACCGAATCCACTGACCCAGATCTTGAGGGTCGATAGGGAAGAATTCTTGATGGCCTGAGGGATCTGAAAGAGATGTATCCATTAGGATTTATTAAGTTCTCTAACACTATAAAGCAATTTTCTTAACTTCCATATAAACAACGTACTTAGAAGTAATTACTGGAATATGGAATGATGTACTTACCGAGTCCGTGGTTATCTCTGAGACCAGCCCGTAGCAGATCTCACACCCATCAGGGTGCCACACGACAAGGTCGTCTACCTGGACTGCACATGGTGCATGAGATCGGCAGACCTCACGCCCACAGGCTTGCTGTAGTACAGCTGCGCATGCTATCATCTGACAACGTACCACCTGTAAATGAAATTGATACATGAGTATCATAGATTTTGATATTTACCGGAAACTCCGGTGCTCTTATAGTAAGCTTATACTATAATATACAGTGGTCCCCCCGTATTCGCGGGGGATGCATACCAGACCCCCCGTGAATAGTTAGAACCCGCGAATGTTTGGAACCCCTATAAAAATGCTAAAAACAGCCTATTTTGTTAGTTAAAACTCAAGAAAAACTCACTAAAAATTTTCATACATGGTTTTTTAATAATTTTATCACAAAAAGTGCATTTTATGATGAAATTCATAAAAAAAAACAGAAATTTGTGGATATTTATCATAGAAAAATACCATGAATGCGCGAATTTTCTGCGAATAATGCAGGGAAACGTTCCCGAGAGAAATCCGCGAATCTGGAGAACGCGAATACGGGGGTCCACTGTATATCGTCAAGGTAGACGCATGCTTCTTAAAACTAAGCATTAACATTTCATCATGGTCATTCAACATTCTAATTCTTCCTGTCCTGTTTTTGTTGTCATCACCCTTGGTATTATAAGGGTTAGAACTGACAGCTATGGCAGGTATAACCTTGTACCAGTCCATCGGCTCCGGAAAATTAATTCCCGCTATGAAACTTTTCTTAGGACTCTGTACACCTACCGGAGTAGGTCATACATAGAGGTAGAAAGGTTATGGAGGAGCGGGCACTAGGATACCTAGCTGCCCGCCGGCTCTGGAAACTTTCTACAGTGGTACCTCGAGATACGAAAGGCTCAACTTACGAAAAACTCGAGATACGAAAGCTGACACGAAAAATTTTACTGCTCTACATACGAAAAGTTTTCAAGGTACGAAAGGTTTCTGAAAGTCCGAGATTTGCCCGATAACAATTTTGAAACTCGCGCCGCCATCTTAGTTTTAGTAGACTCGCCACCATCCTCCTGCTCTCCCATTGGTTCCTGATGCTAGCCAAGCCATGAGATCCTTCTCTCCTATTGGACAGCATCCCTCCCATCATGCATCTTATACGTACGTACGTGGTGGCGTCCCTACCCCGGCCACCTCATACCAGAATCTTTATCGTACGCATGCGGCATTCGTTCGGTCCAACGATTTCGTTTAGTAACGCAAATTCGTTAGTGATTTCGTTGTGCTACTTTATCGTGTTGTGAGAACCTAATTAGTATACGTACTACATACGTAACTTAATTACGTACAGTACATATAGTCATGGGTCCCAAGAAAGTTGCTGAAGTTCACAGAAAGAAGAGAATGCTTTCTATGGAGACAAAGATGGAGATAATAAAAAAGTATGAAGCTGGCTTGCGGTTGAGTGTGATCGCTAAGGAATACGGCCGAAATTCGTCGACGATAGGCACCATCCTTAAGCAGAAGGAAGCCATCAAAGCAGCTACACCTTCCAAGGGCGTGACTATTTTGTCCAACAAGAGGAGCCATGTGCATAATGAAATGGAAAGGCTGCTTCTTGTATGGATCGAGGACAAAGAAA
Source organism: Macrobrachium nipponense (assembly GCF_015104395.2). Taxonomy (NCBI): domain Eukaryota; kingdom Metazoa; phylum Arthropoda; class Malacostraca; order Decapoda; family Palaemonidae; genus Macrobrachium; species Macrobrachium nipponense. The sequence continues at coordinate 30,958,777 of NC_087217.1, read as the reverse complement.
TCGATGGCGATATGATAACCGAGACAGCAATCTGCCAGAAGGCCAGCGCTATTTTCGGCGATTTGATTGCCCAAGCCGAAGACGACGGCGGAGAGGGGACATCAACGGCAACCCCAGAGTTCAAGGCTTCTCATGGGTGGTTCGAAAAATTCCGTAAACGGACTGGCATCCATTCGGTGGTGAAGAAATTGAAATTACGTAAAGTATAAAAAAGTAAAAAGAAATGTAAAAATAAAAAAAAAGACAAATTAAATGTTATTTTAAGTTTTTTGTAAAGTTAAGTGTTACAGTTTTGTTAATGTGTTTTGTAAAGTTTAGTTTGTTTTTCTGACATTTTTTTATGTGTTTCGTAAAGTTAAGTGCACGTATCTGCCGTTTGTCCCCCTCCTCTGCCACCACTTTTGGAGATAGCCTCACTCGAAAGGTAAGCTTCCACATTTTATGTTACAGTAATAATATTTCTTGTACACTAATATACACTTTATTTACAGGTTTTGCATTTTTATTCTTAATTTAGGCATTGAATGGTCCAAATTGTTGTAGTATTTCATTGTTTATAGGTCAATTTAGCTTTATTATGAAATTTACTGGGGTGTTTTTGGAGGGCTTCGAACGGATTAGCCATTTTACATGTAAAATGTGGTCCAAGATACGAAAAACTCATGATACGAAAGGCGCCTCGGAACGGATTAATTTCGTATCTCGAGGTACTACTGTATTAGGTATGACAACCCTTAGTACAAAAGGAACGGAAATGTGGATAAAAATAGATACTGGAATACTTGGTTGGAAATTGCATTCTCACCATAGAACTCCGACTAAATATAATGAAGAGTTAGATTCTAGGCTATGCCTGTAACCCTCTTCCGGGACCGACCAATCGTTATTTTCTTCTATGAGGGATTAGCCTACTTTATCAGAACAGGGCAAGTGTGATGGTAATTGCTTCATAGCAAAGAAAGATAAAGGAAAGGAGAATGCATTTTCGAGAAGTTCGGCAGCAAGGAGGCGTTAGTACATTGTGTTGGAGGTGCCTGTTATCATGATGGTTCTAGAATCGGCAGGAGTGTTATGGAACACGTCAGGATGTGAGAAACGCCGCGATTTCTGATGCAATACCTCGTCTAGATTCATCTAAGAATTTCTAGAAATCTCGCGAGTCTGTGATGCTCGCCGTAGGCTCCGCCCCCAGAGTACCGTATAAATACGACAAACGAACTTTGGAGAGCAGTGATTGTAAGAGAGAGAGATCGTAAAAGAGAGACTCCAGTTAGTCACAGAGAGATATCCTCAGTAAGAGCCACAGATCAGATTATCAGTGAGAGATCAGCAGCAGCAGAGATCATCCGTGAGATACGTGAAAAAGGAACCAACGAAGGATCAGAAGAGTTGTTCGAGAGTTGGTTGGATATTGGTCTAGTCGTCTTCAGGAGTGGACGAATTATCTCGTGTTATCTCGACGTCGAACAGACTTCAGAGAAGGTCCTGCTAGAGGTTTTGGGTAGTTCCTGCCTTTTAAGTAGACTAGTTTCTGCAATACGGAGTCAAGAGGATGTCTGCAATTGCCGCTCTACTTTTGGAGAAGCCATCGCTTTGAATTACCAAATTGACTAGCAAGTACTTGAATTGCCTCACTGTTCCCCCAGTTCATGCAGTGTAAGATTCTGTCTTTTTATGTAAATAGGAGATACCATTCTGCATTTACCTTTGTTAGTAAGCTTGTAAATAAACCTTTGCTGTGTTAGTGTTTCTTTCTATATTCGTATCCCCAGTTTCAACTGTTGGTGTTGGATTAATTATTATTTCATATCGAACCTGAAGCGGACCTCTCTCAGAGGCTGTAACATTGTGTCGACCCTTGGCCAGGATATTTCGACACCGTAACAGTAAGATACCTGAATCCGATAAAATCACTAAGTTATTAGTATATAAATACGATATAAGGCTATACCAGTCCTACCGGAACGGAAGGAAAATAACGTAGAGGGTACCCGGGAAGAGGAGTAGAGTGGTCCCCCCGTATTCGTGGGGGATGCGTACCAGACCCCCCCCCGCGAATAGTTAGAATCCGCGAATGTTTGGAATGTTTAGAAATGAGCACTCGAAGGAAACTTGGACATATGACCTTATGGCAAATAAGGGCATCTCAGCCAGTGCCCCGGACAAGCACGTGATAAATACACCATCCTCCCACATATTCCAATAAAATACAAAACTATACTAATTAGTTATATAATAAGCACTGTCCTACATGAATTTAGTTATTATAACTTTGCTTTTTGCAATAAAACAAAATTTGGCACTAGAACGGAAGTGGACCATATGGCAACTTAGGGCATCTCAGCCAATGCCCCGGGCATGCACGCAATAAAACACACCATCCTCCCACATATTCTAATAATAAAATAAAGCTCTGCTACATGAACACTGTTCAGTATGCAAGGTTTACCTAATAACTTTGCTTTTTGAAAAAAAAAAAAAATCGGCACTCGAAGGAAAATGGACCATATGGCGATATATGGCATCAGCCACTTCCAAGGTTACGCACATGATATACAACCATCCTTCCACATATTCCAGTAATACAAAACTATACTAATTAGCTATTATGCACACTGTCCTACTTGAAATGAATATGTAATAACTTTGCTTTTTGCAAAAAAAAAAAAAAAAAAAAAAAAAAAAAAAAAAAAAAAAAAAAAAAAAAAAAAAAAGAAAAAAAAAAAAAAAAAAAATTGAAACTCAAAGGGGAATGGATCATATGGCCATATTACAGTGTGTAAGCCAATAACAAAGGTATTCATATGATAGATACATCATCCTCTGACATATTCCAACATTACAAAACTCTACTAGCATGAACACTGTTCAACATGTGAGGTTTACCTGATAACTTTGCTTTGTTCAATAAAAACAGAAATTGGCACTCAAAAGAAAATGGACCATATTGGCAATATATGACATCTCAGCCACTCCCAGGGTCACACACATGATTCACACACCACCCTACAACATATTCCAATAAAGGGATTTTGACGAAGGAAAAATCTATTTCTGGGCAACAACCTGTGTCGCCCTGTGAAATGGTTCCTTTGATACTATTTCTTAGGTATAAATATTGCTATTCATCCTAGAGAAAAAAGAAACAATATAATGCCAAGATAAATGGCTCGCTCACCTCTAATAGAAGTGTCGGTATAGTAAAGGAGCGAGTGGAATCACTACCAGAGGTCCCTTGCCATTTAGCTTCTTCCTTCGACAAAACCCCCAACTACGGAGGAGCCGTGCTACAGCTCCCGGTACCCTCTACTACTACCGTGAGCAGAGCTGGGCACTAAGTAATTTTAATGTACTTAAGTACTAAGTACTAAGTACTCAAGCAAAAAGTACTTAAGTACTAAGTACTAAGTACATTTTCTAAAAGTACTTAAGTACTAAGTACATTTTCTAAAAGTACTTAAGTACTAAGTACAATAAAGTACTTAAGTACATTTGTATCTATTGTATCACTAAATAATAATTGTTCAACTAAGTGGTATTTACTGAATAGTTACCTTTCCAGTTTCCTGCAATTATGAATTTAATACAGTTGTAAAAATAGTAAAGTGGTAAAAATAGTAAATAAATAAAATGAACTGACAGGTTACATTAATTTAATGCTGAAGATTATAGATGGCACATTTCGAACAATAAAACTAAACCGAAATAAACTTAAAAGTTACTTTTTCATAAATGGCACCTTTTCTCACAAAAGACTTAGAGACTTATAGCTACTAATTGAATACAGATTTGTTAAATATTACTAGTATCACAAAAATATGAGTACTAAATTCTTTCACAACACAAAATACTATCTATTGTATCACTAAATAATAATTGTTCAACCAAGTGGTACTTATTGAATAGTTACCTTTCCAGTTTCCTGCAATAATGAATTTAATACAGTTTGCAGTGGAAATTTATGTTAGTGGAAGATAACTCAGGTGCAAAATTTATTATTAGCTCTTATTAACATAAGTCGCTCAAATGTTTTGTCAGCCAATGAGGACCTCTTGGGTGTGAGGGTCATTCCAGCCACAGAAAAAAGCCTCTCAACTGGAGCAGACGATGCTATAGTTGTATTGTATCTTAAAAATAAAGATTTCACTAAGGGATATTTGTTGAGGCTTTGAAGATTCTTATCTTTATCCTTAAGAAATTCGAGGATCTGCATATCAACTGACATGTGACCAGAAGGTTGACTAGCAGTTCCTTTTCCCTTAAAACCAAAATAATCCTCTTCTTCTGATCCACTGGTCGCTGAGTCTACATTAGAAGGAGGCAATGAAACTGAAAGTTCATTTGCAGATTCAATGAGCATCTTTTTAACAAGTTCTTTTTTATTTTCATGGCTCCATTTTGCACTAATTGTAACCCACCTCAACTTGAAGTAAGGGTGAGTGACAGTTGCCATTATTGCTTCACGCACATCCAGAGAGTCCTCCTTTAAATTTAAAAATTTTCCAAATTGTTCCTCAAATCCATCAGAAATGGCAGAAAGAAGAGGTTTGCAGTACTTGAGAGCTTTGCTTTTGAAAGCGCCAAGTTTGTTTTCAACTGTTAGGAGTGTTGGTATCAATTCGCCAAAGCAAATATCTTTTTCCCCTTGCAGGCCGATCAAATTGGACTACTGCTATTGGAGTCAACGTTTCAACATACTCCGCTATAAATTCAATCTCTTTTAGTTTCAATGGCGGTAAACCCAGTTCTGTCATTAACTGGTGCAATTTCTCTTTGTTATTCAGCAGCACGCCGAGAGCGTCATACAAAGAATTCCATCATGTTACACACGGTAAACGGATCTGACAACCTAGCCTGTTCTTGATTATTTCTGCCGATTTTGGCCTACCACTTTTATTCCAAAGTGCACTGCATTTTCCCATTGTAGAAGTACTTAAGTACAATAAAAAAGTACTTAAGTACTGTACTTAAGTACTCATTTCTAAAAGTACTTGAAGTACATTTTTAAAGTACACAAATGTACTTAATTACGTACTTAAGTACTGCCCAGCTCTGACCGTGAGCACCTCCAACGCCTGTGACGTCATTCCTGAAGATAGCCTCCAAGCTTGGGGTAAGCTGGGTGAGGACAATCTAACTACAGGGTGGGGTTTCACAGGGCGACACAGGTCGTTGCCCAGAAATAAATTTTTCCTTCGTCAAAATCCCTTTTCTGGGCTTAACCTGTGTCGCCCTGTGAAATAGTACCAGAGAATGCTAAAACACCAAGCTTGAGGGACAGTACAGATAAGCAAGAAGGTAAAAATAAACACCTGTAAGGTTAATAGTATAATGATCAACTTAAATTACAGTCTTACAATTAATAGTTAATGGTATGAACCCTTAAACATGGGTTAGAACTTAAGGATAATTAGCCTATCAAACAAGCAAAATATATACAAGGTAGGCTTGAGACAGGATATCAAGTTGACTTATACATAAACAATAGAACTGAATCCCAAACAAGAATGATGAACATAACAGCAATACTCAAGGTAACAAAATTATAATAGAGGCGGCTAAACTAAGTAAGGGTGCAATGGGGCAGGCAGAAGGGAAGGCTACAAGAAAGTTAGAAGAACTTATAAAGAGTCAGGAGAAACTGTTTCCAGCTGCCACTGCTGGAAATTTGAGGGCTTCCAAGGGTTTTAGGTAGTGCTGTTTAAAAACTGTCGGAGATTTCCAGCCTGTATATTTCTTAAGATCGTCAAAATTCATATGTTGAAAATAGTTAATAGATGTGGCCACTGCCCTAACATCGTGGGCCCGAGGAAAGGACTCCGGGTTGGCCTGTTTAATAAAGTATAAGATTTGTTGCCTGATCCCTTTTAGGGAGATTGTACCACCCTCCTTCCTAATGAACAACGGACCTGAAGATCTCAGAGTTGTTCTACCTAGGTAAGCTCTTAATGAGTTGACAGGACAAAGAGAAATGTCTTGAGGTAGTGGTAGGATTTTCCACGAGGACCATCTGTCCTGTGGATCTTCATTTTTGGCTAGAAAGTGGCGATCTGGGGATAGAAGGACTTCCCCTAAGGGGAGGAACTCAATGTGACCCGGTTCCCTTGATAAGGCTGACAGTTCTGATATTCTAGCTCCTGAGGGTAAACTTAGTAAAAATAGGGTTTTCCTCAGGAGAGATATATAGTTGCATGAGTCATTATCAATGTCTGAGGCCAGTTTGAGGACATCATTTAAAAACCAAGAGACTGATTTAGGTCTCGTTGATGGTCTCAGTCTAGCACAAGCTTTTGGTATGGAGGTAAAGTAAGAATCCGTAAGATCTATGCTAAAACCAAACTGGAAGATCTTTTTAAGAGCTGATTTGGTTGTAGTGATAGTGCTTGCTGCTAAACCTTTCTCAAACAATGATCTAAAGAAAGTTATGGCTAGGTTCGTTGTCATGACTTGAGAGTTTGAATCCTTAAGGAACTCTGCTAGTTTCTTAACAGATGACTCATATTGACGCAGGGTAGACTCCCTTTTATCTGATTCCAAGAATGAAATATTCTGGGGATCAATGTCTGCATTCCTCATGGCTGCGAACTTCAGGAAATCCATAAAGTTAGGGTTTTCTGAATTCTTGAGGAAGCGGACACAGTCTGAGTTTGCACTAACTGGGTTAGTTTGGGGTTGGGAATCCGTAGGGGCCGGAGTCCCAACTCTAGAAGTAGAGGGAACCAATTGCTCTTGGGCCAGTTGGGGGCTACTAGAGCCACTCGGCCCTTGAATGTCCTGAGTTTGTTTAAAACTTCCAGGAGAAGGTTCACCGAAGGGAAAAGGTAAATCTTCTTCCATGTGTTCCAATCGAGGATCATTGCGTCTGTAGCATATGCCAGAGGATCGAGGTTGGGTGCCACATAACAAGGAAGTTTGCGGTTTGACTCCGTGGCAAAGAGATCTACTTGAAGTCCCGGGACTTGTTGACTGATCCAATTGAACGAGTTCCTGTCCAGTGCCCACTCTGATTCCAACGGAACGGAGCGAGATAGAGCGTCTGCTACTACGTTCTTGACCCCTGCCAAGTGAGTGGCTGACAGGTGCCATTTGTTCCTGTTTGCCAGAGAAAAGATGGCTATCATGACGTGGTTCAAGTGGCTTGACTTGGATCCGCCTCTGTTGATGCAGTGTACCACCACTGCACTGTCCAGAACTAGTTTGAAATGTGAGTTCTTTGGTGGCCGGAGAAACACTGCCATGGCTTCCAGTACATTGATATGTAGTTGACGGAATGTTAAAGACCAAGTTCCTTGAACTTTTTTGTGCTGAGAGTATCCTCCCCTTCCTGTTAGTGAAGCGTCCGTGTGGATCACTAATGATGGAGGAGGAAATTGTAGGGGAATTGCTTTTGATAAATTCTTTGCCTCCGTCCAGGGGTGGAGACGCTTTCGTAAGATCGCCGGGATAGAGGCTAGTTTGTCCCGTGATATGTAATTCGCTTTGGAACGCCATACTCTGTTTATATCCTTGAGTTTGGCTCTTAGCAGAACGTCCGTGACTGATGCAAACTGGAGTGAGCCCAGGATCCTCTCCTGGCACCTCCGGGATGTTTGTTGTTGTTTGAGAAATTGCTTTGTAGCTCTTGCTATTTCTTTCCTTTTCAACGACGGAATTGATAGAGTGTGCGATTGTAAGTCCCACTGAAGGCCTAACCACTGGAATCGAGATTCCGGTGTTAGTCTGGACTTGGTTTTGTTTATTTGGAAACCTAAATGTTCCAGAAAGTTGATCAGCTTGACCGTTGCTTCCTTGCATTCTTTGGGATTCTTTGCCCAAATAAGCCAATCGTCCAGATAAGCCACTAGCATTATTCCCTGTTTCCTTAGCTCTTGCACTACTGCTTCCGCCAATTTGGTGAAAATCCTGGGGGCTATGTTGAGCCCGAATGGCATTACTTTGAAGGAGTAGGATCTGTTTCCTAGTTTGAAGCCTAGTAATGGACGGAAGTGTCTGGCTATGGGAACATAATAGTAGGCATCTGTAAGATCTATAGAGGTTGTGACGGCCCCACGGGGAAGTAAGGTCCATACCTGCGAAACGGTCAGCATCCTGAACTTGTCGCAATGAATGTATAAGTTCAGATGGGACAAGTCTTAAGATGATCCTTCGGTTTTCCGAGTCTTTCTTTGGCACGCTGAACAAGCGTCCTTGAAATTTTAAATTGTTGACTCTTGAAACTACTCCTTTGAGAAGGAGGTCTTGGGTATACTCTACCAATTCTGTTGTTGGTGCTTGATAGAATTTGTTGGTTGGAGGAAGGCCCTCTAGCCAACTCCAACCTAGGCCTTTGGTTACTATGCTCTGAGCCCAGGGGCTGAACCTCCACCGCTGGCGGAAGAGGTACAGTCTCCCTCCTACCTTGGGACTCTCACTGTTGGCTTGCCGAGGGGCCACCACCTCTTGCTCCTCGGAAGCCTCTTCCCCTGTTTGTAGCCCTGCCGAATCCCCTGAAACGAGAGGCACCCCTAGCTCTGCTGCCTCTCGCGAACCTGTTGAAGGCCTGAAAATTCTGGCCTTCATAGGTGGGGTTGTAGGCTGGGGAGACCGCGAAGGATGTAGAAGGCTGAGGTTGTTGTGACTGTGGGGCCAGGACTAGGTACTGTTGTTGACCCTTGGAGGAGGAGTGCTGTTGCCCTTGAGGTACTTGTACCGCTTGGACCAGCGTCTGCTGAGGGTTCTGGAAGGGCAAGAACTTCCTCGGCTTCTTCTTAATCCTCGGGTTCGAACCAGAGGATTCCTGTTTCCTCTTAGACACTAGCCCCCACCTGACCTTGAGGCACTGGTTCACCTTAGATGCCTCATGTAAGACCTCCGCCACCACTGGTACAGGGAAGAGGTCCGTCCCCCAAATTGAGGAAGCTATGAGTTTGTTCGGTTCATGGCGGATGGTGGCTTCCGCCCGGACATGCTTCCTGCAATTCCTCCTGGCGACTAGAAAGTTGTAAAGATCGCACTGCATGGTGTGCAGCAGACCTTTAGCCATGACTTTGAATAACGGCTCTTGCTGATAAACTAGAGCCGTCATTTCAGCCATTGTCATGGAGGAGAGGGATCTTGCAAGCCTGGTCCGGGCGTTGTACTCCGTCTGGATGAGGGAGTCCGACAACCTGGGAAGTCTCTTGCTAAAGAGGGTGGTGGCGCAGTCAGCCTTAAGTTTGCCTACTGAGAAAGTTGGTACAGCTCCCTCGAAGTAGGCATCAGAGCCTGGAACCAGGAGAGAGGTGGGTTCTGTCTCCCTGAGTTGAGGTAAAGGCTCGTCCTTCAGGGCCGCCTGGAACGTTGTTTCCACTACCTTAAGGATAAGTGGTAGCGGAGTACCTTCTACCGGTGTGAAAATGGTAAAAGGACTCCTGAAGGCCGTGATGCGAGTATTCTCGCAACCCCACTCTTCCAGGCTTCTCAGCAGAGTCTGTTGAGCCTGTTCCCTGGGAAGGATCACAGTTTCCTTGGGAACTTTATCTTCCTTCATCATGGCTGCTTCCGTTAGGCGGACGTAGCCCATGAATGGGGGTTGAAGGTCACGGGGGTAGAACTCGAAGTCTTCTAGCCTTTGAGTTCCAATGCCTTCAATGGTCAGCATCCCGTTGACGAACGGAGCATGTGAGGCAATCCTCCATGGATTGGCAGCCATGAAGTCTGGCAGCTGTCTAGAGTCCGGCATTGGGAGAGGTGAGGACGGTACTGCCTGAGGAGTCCCTGCCACGATCGAGGTCTGGATCCCAGCGATGGCGTTCTCCTGAGCGGCCAGACGTTCTGCTAGGGATTGGATCGACTGGCCGGAGGTCTCAACAGTACTTGTGAGCTGAGAGAGTACCATGCCAACCTTGTTATCCACCAAGGTTCCCACGATAACCCCCATCTGCTCCAAGATGTTGGCCGAGAAGCTTTCGGGGTTGAAGGGGGGCACTTGAGCCCGATCCTTCCAAGACCTGCGTTTGGGGGACCTCGACGCTGACGAAGAGGCCGCCCTTGATCTGACTGTTCCGGGGTGGGGAGCCGGAGTACTGGTGTCAGTTAAGGTGGCTGATTTCTTAGGTAGAGACTTCTTAAGTTTGTCCAACTTAACTTTGGGGATAACTGAAGTGACCTTAGGGCGAACCGCCCATTGGTCTTCAGTGAAGCCCCGGAAAGAGGTAGAAGAGGAAGGATCAGTAGAAGGAGAAGGAGAAAGGGAACTCAGGAAAGGGCCCTGAGAACCCACAGAAGCTGCCCCTACTGCACCCTTACCTGTGCCCATAGGGTCTACTGCCATGGGCTCAACGTCGAGGTTCATAGTCGCGAACGTCCATCTGCCACATCCATCCGAGGAAATCCCGTCTTGGAGAGAGATCATCACTTGGAGGTCCGCTAACAGAGGGGCGGCCACTAGCGGGTCTACCACTGATCCCTCTTGGCCCCAAGGTAAATGAGATCAGCCATGTCCTGGGCGAGGATGTATGGGTGGCCTTTGGAGTTCCGTCCGAATCCTCCTACCCAGGCTTTGAGGGTCACCAGGGCCTTCTTCTTCTCTTCATCGGAACCCTGTAAGAGAGGTCTAGAGTTAGGAAAAAGAGGAGGAGGGGGACGTTAGGATCGTGACTAGAATTATAGTAACTGAATATGTGTCCACATTGTGAAATATAGTCAGTATCGACAAATATACCAGGTATTGAACGCTGACGGAGATAGGAGAAAACTTACTACTAAGGAGGCTTCGCCTACTAGCACGTAGCAGGTTTGGCAACCTTCATGGTGCCAAACAATGAAGTCCTCTACCTTCACTGCACAGCCGGCATGGGAGCGGCAGACTACGTGGCCGCATGGGTCCTGCAGCACAGCATTGCACCCGATCTCCTGGCAACACAAAACCTGTAAGTCAAAGGATACATGAGTACCATTGACAACCTCTGGGGAGGTACTATGTAAATATCTGTGGGTGCCGGAGTGGAACTGACGGATAAGATTCTACGTATAAGTGGCATGCAAAAAGGGCTGCCGGAGTGAGCTCGAAAGCCCACACCCGTATGAATAAAAGATATAATGTAAAGGGAGGCATGCACTTAAAAATAACGTAGAAATTGGTCACAGGGGGAATAGCCGCTGACTCCGTGTTAAGCTTCTCCTAGTTGTATGTGTAAATTAAACTCCGTCGGGACCGGAGTTGTGATTACCGAGCGAGAGGGGTTCAGCTCTCTGGGTGATAACCAAGGAGGGATAACATGAGGCAGAACTATAACCCCCCGGAGTAACAGTATAATAATAATAAAAATCCTTAAAATAGTGTAGCAGAAAAACATAATATCAGAAGGTGCCCGTGTGATCTATCTTAGGTGGATAGGCTTCCAGTGAATCCCTCCTCCCTGGTTGTCCGGTGGGTACGGAGTATTACTGCCGGACTATAGCAGAGGGGGAGGGTAGGGAGGTAGAGGTAGGGTAGGGGAACCTTCTAACCTCTGCGGCCGATTTAAGGCCGGAGGAGAGAGGAGGAGAAGGTCCCGAGCCCCCGAGACACGTGACTGTGAGAGAGCCCCAGTGAAGGGAACCTCCCCGCTATCCCTATGAATCACCCCCTCTCATGCGGACTCGGAAGCTAGCTATGAGCAGCGAGTCATCACCCGATGGCGTGGGTGGCAAAGTGTGGAGGGGGGAAGGAGGGGACGGGGAGTAGACCCAGTGACTAGGTGGCTCGTCATGATCGACCAGCGGCCCTTCCGGCAAGATGATAAACACGTGGTGAGGAAGGCCCGTCGGAACAACAATAGTATGGTCGAAAAGACATCTCAATAACTGATATAGTATTAGGATTATTGTAAAATATATAATAACAAAATACACATGATATCTAAAAGCTAGGCTAACATGGGGAACAAAAATACATGATAATATGAGAATGACCAAGGTTATATAGGCTAATCGCCAATCTGAAAAAAGGGGTATGCTAGCCTAACCTAACGCCTAGGTCAATGTGAACAAGGGAATAGGCTAATTGCCAATCCAAAGAATGGGGTATGTTAGCCTAACCTAACCCCCAGGTCAATGTGAACAAAGGAATAGGCTAATCGCCAGTCCGAAGAATAGGGTATGTTAGCCTAACCTAACACCTAGGTCAAGTAATATGTATATAAAATAAACATAGGACTAGAAGTAGGACAAGGGGGAACAATAGTTCTAACTGGATAACTCCTAACGAAACGGATGGGCAAAGCTAGGCTAAGATCCGAAACGTGCGGTCGGAGTGGGTGCCCCGTGAAGGCCTAACTAACAAAGCTAACTGCATGATATAAAATAGGTAACTATATCATAAGGTACTGCAAAAAGGGGGGGGAATCTCTAATGGTATGGAAGACCAAAAGAAAAAACCCCTACCGCCATGCGGTTGGGGGAGCGGTCGGGGCCGGTGAAGCTCCCGAGAACTCCTAGTTAAAAAACAGGTAAATCAGCATAAAATGTGATCTGTAACCTTAAGGCAGTACTTAACTTAGAAGCAGAAGCAGAAGGCATCTTGAGTAAAAAACCTTGATAAAGTGATCGCACAGCACAGAGAAAAAACAACGTGTGTGGTGACGATGGCGGATATCAAAGGAATTACGTCGGAGGCGCTCACGGTAGTAGTAGAGGGTACCGGGAGCTGTAGCACGGCTCCTCCGTAGTTGGGGGTTTTGTCGAAGGAAGAAGCTAAATGGCAAGGGACCTCTGGTAGTGATTCCACTCGCTCCTTTACTATACAGACACTTCTATTAGAGGTGAGCGAGCCATTTATCTTGGCATTATATTGTTTCTTTTTTCTCTAGGATGAATAGCAATATTTATACCTAAGAAATAGTATCAAAGGAACCATTTCACAGGGCGACACAGGTTAAGCCCAGAAATACAAAACTATACTAATTAGCTATTATGCACACTGTCCTACATGAATTGAGTACGTAATAACTTTGCCTTTTGCAAAAAAAAAAATAAAATAAAATAAAAAAGACAGAAATTGGCACTCGAAGGGGAATGGACCATATGGCCATGTACGGCATGTCAGCCAATGATAAAGGCATTCATGTGATAGATACATCATCCTCCGATATATTCAAATATTACAAAAAACTACTAGCATGAACACTGTTCAATATGTGAGGTTTACCTAATAACTTTGCTTTTTGCAAAGAACGAGAAATTGGCACTCGAAGGAAAATGGACCATATGGCAATATATGGCATCTCAGCTACTCCCAAGGTTACGCGCAACATAGATACATCCTCCATCCAGACTTTCCAAAACAACAAAGACACATGACTATGCACACTGTTCATTGAGAAATATTTATGTCATAACTTTGCTTTTTGATCACCTACCTGTTGAAGGTGTGTACGGGTCGATCTCGACCTGAGCAATTCTCAGAAAAGGGGGAAGCACTTGAGGCAGACGTACACAGCTCCGCACACAACTGTGGCTTGTAGATGAGTGACTGGCTGCAGGTCGATCACACCCAGATTCGACACAGTCGATAATTTATGGAAAAAAACGTTTTTTGAAACACACCTCGGGTCGCGCAAGACCCGTCGCACCTATCCAGGGTTAAGATTCTCAATTAGCAGTTGATACGCTGCATTTCTTTTGTGTTTGCCAGAATATTCTTTACTTCTTATATCCTACAGACATTGCCATGACTTAAATCTCGAAGAACCCCGCCCAGAACTCCTTATCAACCCAAAAGTCTGACATGTTGCACTATGTCCTCTTCTGTGCCATTTCTTAGTAAATGAATCTCTAGTTTATCAAGCCTCGTCAAAGACTCCACTCATGGGCAAACTATCAGTTTTGAATGACTTAAACTGAAAAACCCCTATTTGACTGTCATGTCTGACTGTCAATTGCTCAATCAAACCTCAACTGTCAGGTTTGTTGACCCTGCTTGACTTCCGGGCTTGATTAGATCAGACTTGACTAAAAAACACCCTACTTACATTCAAACTTGCTTAAACCCTGCCTACTTCAATCAGGCATTACAAATCCCATCTGATGTGAGTGGCCAGCCTAAGACTTTTATTTTATTGTTTCTGTATTGCATTTGATTGTTGTCATATTTTATCATTACATTAAATTTATTGGTGAAATTCCTTTTTATGCGAATTGTTATTGCTTTTACATACATATAATAATATTTTAACTCTCTCTTCTTCTCTCCTCAATATCAGTCTGAAGTCAGCTGCGTGTGACGTCACCATGGTGACACGATTTTATACATCTTTTGGTTTCTTGGACTGTGAATGGTTTGATCTCTGGATTGTACAGTTTCCTATTTCTAGTAAAATGAATAAGTGCCTCCCTCTGCTGTTGACAGATGAGGAGATTCAGCATGCTGCAGAATGGATAGACTACTCCCCTTCTGTAAGATTCACAGTCTTTTATTATTGAAATCAGGAGTCGTGGAATCAGTCGCCATGGTCCCCTTCCAGGCAGCTTCTTAACTTGACCTATTGATGAAAACACTTGCTAACTTTGTCGTCACTGGTGTCTCATCCGATGATGATAAGGAAACGTTTTGGAGGTTGTTAGTGTTGGAGGAAAGATATTGAATGTCCTCTCACATCAGAGTCCCTATCTTTTGGCAAACATTATCTTAAGAAGGTGTGATGTGGTGTCCTCTTTCTTCTCTAGACAAGGGTTCTGACTCAGATTAGTATTTTGTTGCAGAATGGTTTGATTCTTAAAACCTTTCTTTCCAATGGGTCAAGTAGTGATGGCTCGTGCTGACAACTGAGCCATGTTGATCCTATGTACAGACCCCTTTATCCTGTGTGGTAACAAAGGGAATCATAGCCAAACCAAGATGAAAAGATTGGATGTCCCAAGATTTGAATACTTAATGTGAACAATTTGGAGGTCAGAATTGAGGAAATAATTATTCTATTCTTAGTTTATCTCTTGCTTAAAGAGCTTTCTTTTAACTAATGTGTAATTAAAGGGAATTGTATAAAGTTTTGTATAATTTCCCAAGTTTCTTATTTTCCAAAGTAAATTAACTTTTCCCCTTTTACTGAAAGCTCTCTCAGCACATGATAAACTGAGAAAATTAGATTTGCCCAACTATGCCTATTAAATTGTTTGAGTTCTTTTATATTTAAAGGTAAAATTGCTTGACTTCTTTTAATTTTGTCTTAAGCCACTTTTGACCTTCGCCTAAAAAATTGAATTATAGTCATTTGTCTGCTGCTTTGTTTGACTGAATTAATTGTTCTTATTAATAAGCACATCGTTTCGATTAATTTTACAAGAGTATAAGTTTTATATATATTTTAATGTTTGTTCCTTAAAGTGTATGAAAAGTAGTTTCAAGAGAGGCAGTTATCGAAGGGATAATAATAATAATAATAATAATAATAAAATAATAATAATAATGATAATAATAATAAAATAATAAAACAACAATAAATAATAATAATAATTAATAATAATAATAATAATAATAATAATAATAATAATAATAATAATAATAATAATAATAATAATAATAATAATAATAGCAATGTCTGTGGATCGTAACATGTCTATCCAGTCAGTGAAGTTTTACCAATTGTTTTAAATGTACATTGTCAATAGAAGAAAATTGTTTATTTTACAGGGTATTCTTATAAGTGAAGCAGTTAGTGTATGCAAGAAGTGCATAGCTCCTAAACCTCCACGAACACATCATTGTTCTGTTTGCAACCGCTGTGTTCTTAAAATGGATCATCATTGTCGTATCCTTTTACATATAAGATTAATATGTTAGTAATTAGTGCAAGTGTTGAAAATTGAATGAATGTTTTTGATATTTGTCATTGCAATAGGTCTATAATGTACTGATCTGTTATTACCATCAATTTCCCCTTAATTGTATGTAGCGTGGCTCAATAATTGTGTTGGCCATTATAATCATCGGTACTTCTTTATGTACATGGTATATATGACTGCGGGGACTATCTTCATCATGTCCCTGGGCTTTGAAATTGCATACCAGGAAATATGGATTGGCGGAGAGAGTGGCCCTGGTCTTAGTGAAGCATTTGATTATGTGATGGAAGAGGAAGAGGAAGTCCTGGAAGGCTACCCAGCAAGAGTCAATGGCACTCACATGATCCCAGTGGTGTGTATAGAACATTAAACAGTTTTTCTTTAGGTTATTGCTGTTTTTATAATTATTACTGTCTATTTTGGTAGAACTAGCTCCCAATTTACATATTTTTTTCTAGTTTTGTCCCATAGCAGGCTAACACTTACAGTGTACTGTACAAGACACACTAGGGACGTTACCAAAGGTTTTTGATAGTGTAGTTGCTGTCTTGTCCTTAAGGAGTACAGAGCTCCATGGTGAACAGACTCATGTCAAAGAATTCTCTTAACTGGTCTTATGGCTGGGTATTGTGTCACAATTATAGACATTATAACGTGTGATAGAGTATAAATGGACCCAGGATAATAGGGCACTTTCTATTTTCCTCAGCAAATCCTAATACAGGCAGTCCCTGGTTATTGGCGAACTTGGTTAATGGCAATCAGGTTTCAGACAGGTCTAGCGCCATAAAATCGGTGCCATATTGGGCCAAGTTTCAGTTATTAGCACCATAAGGTGCCGACAATAGAGGTATGGCGCCATAACATACCTAACAGAGGTACCATTAACCGAAGATGGCGCCATAAGCACAATAAATCACCGAGTTTCAGTCAATGGCAGTTTTCGCTTATCTGCACCCTGCTGAGAACGGAATGCTCGCCGATAATCGTGGAGTGCCCGTACCCAGTTTACCTACTACGTCAAAACCGCAAGAAGAAGTGGTTATGTGCATACACACCCATGTATTGTTTTACGACCAAAATCTGACCAAGACATCAATCCTTTTTCTGGTGATTTAAGAAAACAGAGCTCAGAGAAGTCCATTCTTTGCTTAATGATTCAGCCAAGTGCATAGATTTAAGTTCCAGTTAAAAAATTTTTAGTTTAGACCGTGGCGCAATGATTTATTGTGATTGAAAAGCCATAATTGGCTTATTTTACCAGTGTACGTCGGCACTTCTTATGATAAATGATTGTTAGGGAGGTCTGAGAATTTCATTCTTTGCTTATTAATTTCATTACCTAGGATCATGGAAACATAAGTTGAAAGCTAAGTGTATAAATTTGAGTTTCAGTTAAGTTTTGTTTGTTTATAATGTAGAACAATGATTTTAGTGTGCAGGAAAAGCCGTAAACAGTCGTTTTTTGCCAGTACAGGCATTCCCCCGTTATCAGCGGGAGTTCTGTTCTCTGCAGGGTGCTGATAAGCGAAAACCGCCATTTACTGAAACTTGGTGATTTATGGTGCTAATATCTGATTAATGGTGCCTCTGTTAGGTATGTTATACCACCATAACTGTATTTCCGGGGTTTTATGGCACCAATAACCGGAACTCAGCGCATTATGGAGCCATAAGTAGTTGGTTTCATGGCACTAGTTAAGTCCCATAAAACCAGATCACCATTAACTAAGTCTGCTGATAACCGGGGACTGCCTGCACACATTGGCACTAGCAATTTAGGACTGTTGGCTCTGAGAGTTTTGTTCTTCGCTTATTGATTTCATTACCAGAGCTCATGGAAACTTCCAACATAAAAGCTGTGTATATGTAATTTCAAGTTTCGTCTAAAAATATTTTAGTTTAGACTGCAGAACTATGATTTTATTGTGTGGGAAAAGCTGTAAACCAGTTTTTTGCCAGTACACGTTGGCGCTTCTTAAATTTGCGATTGTCAGCTGTTTATAGAAGCGAAAGTTTTTTTGAAGTAGCCTACAATCTATACGTTGATTCAGTGAGACTGTGTTAGCTAAACTGTAATAGATATTTTCTGTAGCCTGTAACATAGGATTATGTATCCTTAAGGGTGAAAAAACCTGGATTAGGCAGTAACCTGAATTAAAGTAAGATTTAGGGACATATCCTGTTAGGCTATAGGCCTAGACAGTTGCCTAATTTTACACCAAAACCTTAGGATTAGATAAAAGGCTACAGACATTTTCCCTTTTTATATAGCTTGTATATTTAAGCATTGTGTTAATACTGTAGGCTATCATGTGTATACCCTTAAAAGGGAATTAGATAATCTAGATTGATGTGAACAATACCTTAGGCTAGATGAGAGGCTAGCCTAGCTTTAGTAGACCAAAAACAGTTAATCAGGACTAGACAATAACCTACACTAGGTGATAGCCTAACTATAAAGTTTCACATTAGTAATTTATTGTTTTATATAAACCAAAAACAGTACATAGACCAAAATTTAATGTACTAGGAGGTAGTAACCTATCTTGAAGGCTACAAATTATGCATGGTTAATCCCATACCTTTAAAAGAAAATAATCAGGATTAGACTAACCTTATACGTACTAGGTGATAGCCTAAATATTAAATTTCACATCATTGAGTTTCATATTAGAAAGTTACATATAGTATAGACCAAATAGCCTAGGGCTAGATAAACAATCAGAGATACACAAAAGAGGTTAGCCCTAACTGTAAATTTACATGTAAGTAACTTTCTGTTTTTATATAGCCTTTACATTTGATCTAGAATAATCTGGGGTAACTAAAGAAATTAGTACATAGTTTATTAGTCCAAATGGTATGACAATTAGAATTAAAATTTTACATAGCTAGTGCAAAAAGACATATACTGCATAGTCATATATGGCTGTCAAAACTAACTTAAACCTCAAATCTATTACAAATATAGAAACTGTATGAGGGACTATAGAGATGTCTCTCATTAGTAATTTAATACTGACTGGCTTCTAATAACAACTTGCTTTATATCATTACAGGGTTGCTATTATGCAGTACCCTCAGTTCAAGTGTTCTGTATTAAATTGCTCAGGTCATATTGTGCCAGTGGGTATGGCTCATACCATCTGCATGCAAGTTTTAATGATGAAACTGCTAATTTTAAGCTGTCTGGTGATTCTTAGGGTTCAGTATAACTAAGGGAAAAGGAAATTATATCTTTCTGACAAAACTCCACCAGCAGATATGTTACTTTTTTCTCAGACCAAGATTTTATACATTCAACTTCCCTGTCAGATATATACTTAGCTATAGACTCCGTCGTCCCCGACAGAAATTCGAATTTCGCGGCACACACTACAGGTAGGTAGGTCAGGTGATCTACCGTCCTGCCGCTGGGTGGCAGGAATAGGAACCATTACCTTCTAGAACCAGATTTTCTCTGTCGCCCGTATGGTAAACATACGTTTGCGGTACCTCCTGACTTAAGTTTCGTGTTTCATCGCCATTGATCTTCTGGGCTGGCTTTTACAGGGAAGTACTGGATCTTTGGTTCGGCATACGCTTTTAATAACTTTTTAATGAATTTAACTTCGATAATTTCGAAGAATAGAGGACGTGTAACTACCGAAGTTTTCGGTAGACACATAGTTTGCAATAAAGGGAAATATTAATAATTATTCATAATACGTTTAATAAATGTTGTAATTTGATTG
>NC_087217.1:30916070-30938760 GCF_015104395.2 Macrobrachium nipponense | reverse complement strand
AAACAAACATCACTACTGCAGCAAAAACATTTTTTCCCTTTATGTTTTTTATTATTGTTATTTATTAATTACAGTTTATTTAAATAAATATTAATATAATACTGTTAAATGAATATGAGATAACTAAGATCCCCTATAAAAAAATAGTGGGACGATTAATATCATATGTTCACTAATAGCTATTATTTTAAAAACAAACATTCCGTAAAACGCAAAAAATATATGTACATGACAATCAAAATATAATAATGTTTTGCAGTTCAACTTGTGAATTTTAACAATAAGTATGACTATATAATATATTTCACCATATCGATCTTGAAGTGAAGAGTCGTAAAATTTTGAGGATGGTCGGGAAAAGGATTTGTTACTTACGTGATTACGTATCGCTCAACACCATGTGGTATTTTCATACCACTATATTGATGACGCATCGCTACGACACACTGGTATTTTTCATACCACTATACATTAAAGTTAAAATGATCATATTATATTATTGTTTTCACGAAGAAATAATTATATAAAGAAAATTATTGAGTAATTTTTGCCGTCAGCAGTCAGAAAATCACGAGCATGGTAACGTTCAAAACTAGTGCCATACCGGCATATGTCTATAAATAGAACAGAAGCAGAGGGCATTCATTGGATAACAGATCTCCATGGCTACCAACCAACCAATCAGGTGTTAGTTATACTACTCTGTGAATTTCTTAGAATGAACGAAGCTAACGATGATGTGTGTGTTTTGCATACAATACGTAGTTTTAGTTTTTATTAGTGTAAGTATTTTACTGATTACATGAAGAATAGAATGATTCCTTCTCATTATTTTGAATGCAAAATGGTTTGAAGATTCTTCCGCAAAAAGAAAAGAAAAACAATTTCTTTAGAAGATGATACCTATTTACTAATGCGGTTGACATAGCTTCAAAACAAAATTCAGCTCTTTAATCTCTGGAAAAATGTTAATCTTTCTGTCTGCTGGTCACAACCTTTATATCCCCAGCGACTAACAACAACTGTTTTGGTCCTCCCACGTGTTTGATCGCATCTCTGCCAAATTTATAACAACAACAGAGATAAAACCATTTCTCCCATTACAGATATCAAATATTATCTTTTCCGTTACGCAGAATTCTAAATAAATTACGTAAGTTCACGATTGATAAAGTTTTTTTATGTAATAACAAGAAACGGAGTCAGATTTTCTATACCATGGTATCTCATTTTGGTGCTGTTGCGAATATTTCAACCAGTTCCACGTGCCTTTAAATCCATACTGACTGTACAGTCTGGAGGCAGTTCTCCCTTCTACACATATCTTGATTTCTTAATATCGTAGGTATAGAATAAATTGGTGAGCAAGGAAATATGAAATAAGCATAACAGAGTAAGTTTGACGAGTGAGAAAATAAACAATCGTATACAAACAGATTCTCTCTCTCTCTCTCTCTCTCTCTCTCTCTCTCTCTCTCTCTCTCTCTCTCTCTCTCTCTCTGACAAAATAATAGATAAGAAACAATGATGAATATTGCTTGAATGCAATATGGCAAAGTTTTGGCCTGACTGAAGTGTGGAGTGACTTTGACACCGACTACAAGTTATTCCTGGTCATCTCACAGCCATGGATAGACATCAACTTCACAGCCGAGAAAAGGCAATCGTATACAAAATAATTAGGTATGGAAAATGCGAAATGCGGGCCTATGTTGTCCCATAAAAAAAGCTCTCGCTTGGACAGCTGAGGATTTAGGAGAGAGAGAGAGAGAGAGAGAGAGAGAGAGAGAGAGAGAGAGAGAGAGAGAGAGAGAGAGAGAGAGGCCGAATAGGAAGGAGATTAAAGTACCTGGGAATGAAAACCCCTTATAATCTTATAATTATAGCCTCGGGGTTTGTCTCAAGGACATTCAAAGGTCTGTCAAACACGGGCAGTTGTTATTGTAAAATTAGCATAAGGGCAGATCTTTAAAAGCCACGCCAGAGAGCTCGCCACGGTGGCAAGACTATACCTTCCATATGAAGATGAAATGATCAAAGATCTGGAAGATGACGAATATGACTGCCTTGATGGCGAAGAATTCAGAGCAGTATTTGATGATACGGACACGGAGAGCGACTTTGGAGGATTTTAGTTTATTAATTTTATGCATTTTTTTTTTACTTTAATAAATTTTCACTTGACTGCGTATCCTAAAATAAAAATAATAGTTCAAGTAACAAATGTTTCTTTTACCGAGTAAAACAAAAAGTAAAAATTCCTTCAGTATTGTGCCTTAATCAACTGATTTGGAAATTATAGATGGTTAGACTAGAATAGTTAGTTAAACATGCCGTATAAACCAAAATAATGCAAATGGCGCACGATCACTCTTTTGTATTTTAAAATACAATAGTAATATGAGAATGCATACAATATCACGGATGGATAGTGAAGTACAAGTAAAGCATGACTTTTTAAAAGATCTACTGTTTTCCTCCGGTAGTAACTATCGCAATCTGCCGATTTGGGAAAGCATAGAAGGTACGCTAATTTTATACCGCGTGTATGATGCGACCCCTTTAAAATTAGCTTCAAAATTAGGTTTCAAAAGTCGCATGATATGCGAGTATATACGGTATATACCTTTAAGGGTACTAATGTTTAAGATTATACTTTAAAATTACATTAATACAATCTCTAAGATTAATACAGTAATATAATATGATATAATAATTTGAGGTAAATTTGATGTAGTATGTTACATAAGGTATACATTTGGTGTTTCTCATTTCTCGTTTTTTCTCTCTCTCTCTCTCTCTCTCTCTCTCTCTCTCTCTCTCTCTCTCTCTCTCTCTCTCTCTCTCTCTCTCTCTCAGCAAGAGAACTGATAGACAGACAAACAGATACTTGTTCAACCTTCTCTTTCTTCTTTGGAAAAGATATATGTATTTTTGGGAGGGGGAGAAGTGTTGCCTATAGAAGTTCATTTCAATCTTTTGATATTGTAAAGAGTTATTCTCTCTCTCTCTCTCTCTCTCTCTCTCTCTCTCTCTCTCTCTCTCTGTTATTGCCTGTTTATATATTTATAATGGTAAATGATTTCAGATGACTTTGAAATGATATTAATAATACCAATTCAATGGTATATTTGATGTAGGATGATACTTTTAAGTATGCATTTAGTATTGGAACTTTCAAGATAAGCAGATTTAAGCATTTTTAGAGGGGGAGTTCTAACTACTCACAAGTTCGAGCTATTCGCGTGGGTGTCTGGTACCCATCCTACAACTGTAATAGCCCACCTCTCTCTCGCTAGTGACCCACAAGAAAAGTGTGCCTGAAAAACCTAAGAGCAGTGGTCAAATGACTACAGTCAAAAGGTTTTATGATAAATTGCCAAAATCCCACCTCACTCCCAGCAGACACTTTCAGTAGCTGGGACTATGTTGGGATACTTTTCATGGGTTCGTTGTCTCTCCCCATCATACTCAAAACAGACTGAGGCAAGTCCTCAAAACGTGGCCTTGCACAGCCAAGTTTCCAAACGGCATTTAGAATG
Source organism: Macrobrachium nipponense (assembly GCF_015104395.2). Taxonomy (NCBI): domain Eukaryota; kingdom Metazoa; phylum Arthropoda; class Malacostraca; order Decapoda; family Palaemonidae; genus Macrobrachium; species Macrobrachium nipponense. Next base: position 30,935,218 of record NC_087217.1, on the reverse strand, counting down.
TATGACGAGCTTGTTCCAATTTCCATCCATAATAGATCCAATACTTGGATTATAAACAAATGAATGTTGTCAAATTCTACCTATAACATTCAACAAAGATGCGAGACTGACCTCACCAAAATATTGAAAAAGTTGGGGAGATACTTTGGCCTTGATCCTGGAAGGAATCTTGGTAATACAGGTAACCCTGACTCCTGTCTGTGTGAATGACAGTACACACAGATGCCTTGTTGACTGTTTGGGAGGAATGCCAGGTGGGAGGAGGTGTTCAGCTACTGTTAGGAATTGTTGTATCATTTTCCTGGAGCTAATGGTTCTCTTTTTGTCTTTCAAGAAACTCAAACCTCCAGAGGAGACATTTAGTTAGTTCTAAAAACACATGACTGCAGTGTCGTACACTAGAGGTCGGGATGATACGTACTCACCTCCTCTCAATATGGTAATGTTGCCATCCTTCGATGGGGCAAGAAAGGAAGTGGTACTTGTCTGCAATTCACCTTACGGGGTTTCTCAATGTAATAGTAGACTTCCTATCAGGAAAATGACAGCCTCAGCAAAAGCAAAGTTAGACAACCACTCTTCAGAAAATAGCTAACATGCTTCCACAAATAGAAATAGACCTATTTGCCAAACATATAAGACTCACAAACTACCAGGCAAGCAACAGCAAGAGATGCCTTCTTACAAGACCTGGAACAAATGGATGATGATATACCCTCTCCTCATGGTTCCAGATTTTGAGGGTGTTGAGCAAACTCCTAATCTACTAAGGGACAGCTTGCTTAATAGCCCCAAATTGGCCAAACCGCCATTGGTTTTTGTTACTTAAATAACAGGCGAAGAGATCGATTCCAAAACAGTCTGCTGTTTTATCCCAGCTAGTAGGAGGGAAAATAGTTTTAAGGATCCTCCTTTCTAAGCGAAGACCTTTGCAAGTGGATTTTTTAAAATATCTATACTGTGAAAATCAATTTTTATTGTCCTCTGGCTTGTTATTCCTGGCCAATAATGGGACTCCTTCAAGAAGGAAATCTATTCTAAGTAAAACTAGAATTAGCAGACATAACATTATGCCCAGTTCATGCAATTAAGGTTCAACCTAGAGGTCATGGCAGACATCCCAAAAGGTTTGTTTTTTCCTACGGTCTAGCAACACTTGCCACAAGCTCAAACAAATTCGACTATACTGTGTATTGGTAGGTGGCATAGATAGTCTTAACCCATAGGTGCTACAGCGGCAAATCACGGGTCTTCCCAAGAGGTGAGTCCAGATAGTCTGCAGTTATCAGCTGGGGTTCCATTTTTGGCGGGGTGCTTATAAGCAAAAATGGTCATTAACCAAAACTCGTGGTTTATGGTGTTTATGGTGCTGAGTTAAGGTTAATGGTGCCAATAACCAGTTATAGCGCCTCTGGTAGGTATGTTATGGCACCATAACTTTATTACTTATGGCGCCGATAACCGAAACTCAGCCTGTAATGGTGCCATAAGTTACCGATTTTATAGAGCTTTAAAAAACCGGATCACCATTAATCGAGTCTGCCGTGACCGGGGATTACCTGTGTGATAATTATTACTGGGGAGGGTTTAACAGTACTGCAACCATACCCAGCATGCTTAGGTAAGTCACCACAGAACTTTACCCTAAAAAACATAAGTTTTGCACTTAGTTTCTGTTCTTTGCTACCAAACCTAAAGGTATTTGGAATAAAGAATGAGGCCTTGAAATGAGTGGCTTGGACCCTCGGACCAAAAAATATTTTTGGGTGGTTATGATTAGAATCCAAGCGTTTTTCATATCCTGTCAATTTCTTCTTAAAAGCTCTTTATGGATGAGACAGCGACTACACTCTCAAAGAACGGGTTTTAACTTAGGAAAAAAGACATGGTAGGGTTTTGGGATATGGCATCTTCCTACATTGACCAACAGAAAGGAGTGCATCTGGTCAGATTTTGGTTGTATGTAAACAATATGACAGTGCACATACAAATAAACCACTTCTTCTTCCAGTTTTGATGTAGTAGGTAAACTGGGTATTAGACATTCACTGAGGATTATAGAAAGTGCCCTATTATCCTGAGTCCATTTAACTCTATCATGTGTTATGATGTTTATCATTACAACACATATCCTGCCATAAGACCAATTAAGAGAATTCTTTAACATTAGTCTGGTCACCATGGAGCTTGGATAAACCATGGAAAGGGTACTCCTTGAGGACTCAACAGCGACTACCAAAAATAGGATTTTCCTACGTCAAAACGTGTTTTCTGCAATGTCCTTTCAGCCCAATTTTAATGCTTTCTGCCATTTACTTTTCCCCAATTTCTGTTGGTCTGCTCTCACTTAGATGTCTAACTTCTTTAATTAAACCTCCTTCCATTTTCCCTCGAGAAAACTGTATGAAAATGTAGTATGTGGACTTGGCCTCATTAAAGATTTTTTATAATAATCGGATATAATCGTTTCAAATATTGAAAGATATTGTAACATTGCTTTCAGTCACTGTATTAACCCTAAATGGACTGGCATGTGTATTGGTGTCTGTTACAGGTTTGACGTTGGAGGGCTAATCTGGAGTAGTAATATACATGCCATGTGGTTTGGATGAATTTAGCTGAAAAGATGTTCATTCACTTCAATGGTCCATAAATAACTTCCGGCAATTGCAGTAACTCAGGACAGAGGGGGATCAGTGAGCTTGAGACTTGGTGGAATGTATTGCCATTCTCTATCCCATAATATCTTTTTTATTTATTTGCTCATGAATATATCCAGGGATTGCTGTTGGTTTTAGTTCATATCTTTTATGATAGTTTGTCAGCTTATAATTGTAATTTATAAAGAAAATTGCAAAGAAATATTAGTAAAACCATGTATACCTCACAAAAAGTTACTGAATCTCCCCATCTCAGTAAATCTAGTATGTAAAATAAAATTCTTTTGTTAAAAACAGGATACATCTTAAGTAAAAAAAAAGGCCCATTGAAACACTCTGGTTTAAAGATAAGGTCTGTATTTCAGTCGACTGACTCCTACTTTATCAAGTAGTGAATGAGAAGATTGTTTATGTGGGTCAGAGTCCCAGGCTCCATTGGAAAGGTTGATCCTATTATTGTGTTGTGTAACAGTGAAGATTCTACCATCTGACATTTGTATGGACAGCTGCTTTTGTATAAAATTCGGGAGGAGTTCCGATCCATGGTATGGTTCATATTATTTATGGGATGGAAAAATTTGCTGAACTATGATGTTCATATCTAACTGAGCTCTTATATTGAGTTGATCTTTCAGAGAGAGAGATTTTTCTGTGAATCTATAGTATGACTTATGACAATCCTAGAGTAAATTTCATAGAGCATTTTTACTAACCCACAGAAAAAAAAAAGAAAAGAAAAAGGAAAAAGCACAAACAAAGTTATAATCCCTCACGTGGATAATTTACAAGAGATCACACAAAACCTTAGGCCACTCCAACCCTTTCATCTACACTTATCCAAATACATTGGGGAAATCCTTAATTAACGTTTAGCAGAAACCATATTCTAAAAGTCTATGAAATCCCCTGTAGGGATTGTGATAAGTCATACTATGGATTCACAGGAAAAATCTCTCTCAGAAAGATTAACTCAACATAAGCACCGGTTAGATATGGACAGCATAGTTCGGCAGCTTTCCATCATATAAACAACACGAGCCATACCATGGCTTGGAACTCATCCAGAATTTTATACAACAGCAGCTGTCCATACAAATGTCAGATGGTAGAATCTTCACTGATAAAAGAAGATAATAGGATCAACCTTTCCAATGGAATCTGGGAATCTGACCATATAGACAATATCTTCCTTAAGGCAATGATGAAGCGTATTAAGACAGTTAACAGAACCAATGGCAGCTTAGCAGTGACCCCATGCATCACCTAAGGGCATATCTCCCACTATATATTTCTTTGCCATTCTCTACTTGATAAGGGTGGGAGTCAGTCCACTGGAATATAGTTCCTTAGCTTTGAACCAGTGTTTTAATGGGTGTTTTATACTTGAGATTACAATGTGTAAATATACTCAGACTTTGTTACTGATTTTATTATCTGGTATAATACTGTGTGAGCTGTAATTAGAATTTTACAAAATAATATACAAGAAATTATTAGAAAAAATATGTATAACTTTGTAAAATGAGTATATTTTTATGAGTGTCTTAAAAGAGGTCCCACACAGGGTTGTAGACACATAGTCACTTACAACTTCCCATGGACAGTACAGAAAATTTTTTAAAAATCTTTCTTACAACTATGGCCATTTGCATACCTTCCACTTTCCATTGATGTATTTTTTTTCTTAAATTGGCAACCAACCAAAGATTGCCCGGTCACCAACCTCTGTCCTCTTCATTTCGACATCTGTTGCACCTTCATGTCTGTCCTGTTTAGGGCCAAAACATTCAGTTTTCAGGATATATATAGATTTATTTACCTTGTGGTAGCAGCAAAAAAAAATATGTAAATATTTTTTATTGTTGTCTAACTTGAATTTCAGTATGGTGGGACAACTGGTAGTCCTGTTCCCTTTGAGCCATCTGCAGAAGAGATAGAAAAAGAGAGAATCCATTACTGGTATCGATTTTCCATCATGTATTGTGGCATGATTACTACAGGTAATTATTGTTTTGGAAAATTTATTTTATAAAACATGTCCTTTAATTTTTGTAGTTATGCACTGCTGTCTTTATTTGTGCTCAGTTGTATGATTGTTTTTCTAATTTGTTTAATTTGTCTTTATGAATGCACAATGGTGCTCAAATCTCATGCGACATGATTCTTTTTGTATTGTCCAGATTCTCAGACTCAACGTGATGTTGCCAAGTAGTATTAAACTTTTTTTTTCTAATGTCACACATCTTAGAAAAGTTTGTGAATTGACAGCTAGCCCTATTTCCCTTATGGTTATATAAATATGATCCTTTTATGCATTGGTATAATTTGTAATCTATGTGATTTGAACTGATTTTCTTTTTCTACACTGCTTAGTTCAAAGTGCAGTTTGATAAGTTAGCGTGCCATCAATGAAAGCACACTTAACATGCTCGGACTGGTTATGGTCAACATAACTAAGTCTGCTGCATTATGACAGTAGACGTAATTAGCTCAACAGTCATAACAACATTTTCAAAGTAGGAATATGAATTAATACAAGTTTTCTTTGAAAGTTGAAGCTTTCGGCTGTGTTTAACCCTTAAACGCCGAAGCGGTAAATAAAAAAATGACTCCCGTGTGCCGGAGGGGTTTGAGAGTAAGCGCGTAAGCGGAAAAAATATTTTTTTCAAAAAATCACAGCGCGCTTAGTTTTCAAGATTAAGAGTTCATTTTTGGCTCCTTTTTTTGTCATTGCTTGAAGTTTAGTATGCAACCATCAGAAATGAAAAAAATTATCATTATCATATATAAATAATGCGATATATGATAGCGCAAAAACGAAATTTCATATATAATTGTATTCAAATCGCGCTGTGCGCCAAACGGTTAGAGGTAACAAGTTACTTTTTTTTTCGTTGTAATGTGCACTAAATTGCAATCATTTTGATATATAACACATTGTAAAACGATAAAAGCAACACAGAGAAAATATTATCACAAAATGATGCATGAATCGTAGCGCGCGGATGTAAAAAAATAATTTTTTAAAAAAATCACCATAAATCGAAATATTGTTATAGAGACTTGCAATTTGTTTCAAAATGAAGGAAAATGATTGAATATTACGATACTGTAAGAGTTTTAGCTTACAAATGCAGTTTTCGACCATTTCGAACGAGTTAAAGTTGACCGATGTCGGAATTTTTGTTAAAATTTCTTCTTTTTTATATGCAAATATATAAAAAAAAATGAGAAATGCTACAACCTTCCAATAATTTTTGTTATATTGTGCATGTTTTTGTTCACATTTTCATATATAAAACTCTAAAAAAAAGCGTAATATGAAAAGGCTCAAATATTAGGAGAATGTGACCTACGCGTTTCCGAGATTTTCGGCCGAGAATCGGCGCGCGGACGGAATAAAAATATTTGTTCAAATATTCACCATAAATCGAGATATTGTTCTAGAGACTTGCAAATATGTTTTAAATTGAAGATAAATGATTGAATATTACTAGACTGTAAGATTTTTATGTTACAAATGCGTTTTTTTACCATTTCGTTGAGTCAAGTTGACCGATCGTAGTTTTTTTCGTACTTATCGTACTTTATATGCAAATATTTCAAAAATGATAAATGCTACAACCTTCCAATATTTTTTGTTATATTGTGCACGTTTTTGCGCACATTTCCATATATAAAACTCTAAAAAAAGCGTAATATGAAAAAGGCACGAAATTATTAGGAGAATGTGACCTACGCGTTTCGGAGATTTTCGGCCGAGAATCGGCGCGCGGACGGAATAAAAATATTTTTTTCAAATATTCACCATAAATCGAGATATTGTTCTAGAGACTTGCAATTTGTTTTAAATTGAAGATAAATGATTGAATATTACTAGACTGTAAGATTTTTATGTTATAAATGCGTTTTTTTTACCTTTCGGTCGAGTCAAAGTGACCGATTGTAGTTTTTTTCGTACTATCGTACTATATGCAAATATTTCAAAAATGAGAAATGCTACAACCTTTCAATATTTGTTGTTATATTGTGCATGTTTTTGCGCACATTTCCATATATAAACCTTTAAAAAAAGCGTAATATGAAAAGGCTCAAATATTAGGAGAATGTGACCTACGCGTTTCGGAGATTTGCGGCCGAGAATCGGCGCGTGGAGGGGAAAATTTTTTTTTTTTTCAAAAATTCACCATAAATCGAGATATTGTTCTAGAGACTTGCAATTTGTTTTAAAATGAAGATAAATGATTGAATATTACTAGACTGTAAGATTTTTATGTTATAAATGCGTTTTTGACCTTTCGGTTGAGTCAAAGTTGGACCGATCGTAGTTTTTTTCGTACTTATCGTACTTTATATGCAAATATTTCAAAAATGATAAATGCTACAACCTTCCAATATTTTTGTTATATTGTGCATGTTTTTGCGCACATTTCCATATATAAACCTTTAAAAAAAGCGTAATATGAAAAGGCTCAAATATTAGGAGAATGTGACCTACGCGTTTTGGAGATTTTCGGCCGAGAATCGTCGCGCGGAGGGGAAAAAAATATTTTTTCAAAAATTCACCATAAATCGAGATATTGTTCTAGAGACTTTGCAATAGTTTTAAAATGAAGATAAATGATTGAATATTACTAGACTGTAAAAATTCTTATGTTATAAATGCGTTTTTTGACCTTTTCGGTTGAGTCAAAGTTGACCGATCGAGTTTTTTTGGTACTTATCGTACTTTATATGCAAATATTTCAAAAATGAGAAAATGCTACAACCTTCCAATATTTTTTGTTATATTGTGCATGTTTTGCGCATATTTCCATATATAAACCTTTAAAAAAAGCGTAATATGAAAAGGCTCAAATATTAGGAGAATGTGACCTACGCGTTTCGGAGATTTTCGGCCGAGAATCGGCGCGCGGAGGAGAAAAAAAAATATTTTTTCAAAAATTCACCATAAATCGAGATATTGTTCTAGAGACTTGCAATTTGTTTTAAAATGAAGATAAATGATTGAATATTACTAGACTGTAAGAATTTTATGTTATAAATGTGTTTTTTGACCTTTTCGGTTGAGTCAAAGTTGACCGATCATAGTTTTTTTCGTACTTATCGTACTTTATATGCAAATATTTCAAAAATGAGAAATGCTACAACCTTCCAATATTTTTTGTTATATTGTGCATGTTTTTGCGCACATTTCCATATATAAAACTATAAAATAAGCGTAATATGAAAAGGCACAAATATTAGGAGAATGTGACCTTCGCGTTTTGGAGATTTTCGGCCGAGAATCGGCGCGCGGAGGGAATAAAATATTTTTTTCAAATATTCACCATAAATCGAGATATTGTTCTAGAGACTTGCAATTTGTTTTAAAGTGAAGGTAAATGATTGAATATTACTTAGACGTAAGTAATTTGCTTACCCCCAAAAAAAAATATTTATAATATATATATATATATATATATATATATATATATATATATATATATATATATATATATATATATATATATAATATATATATATATATAATTTTTTTTTGTTTTTTTTTATACGTAAAATATATATATTACATTCTTCGATTCTGGTACCAATACATAAATAAAAGGAATGCAGGTGACACTTCTCTTTTCGTATACAACTGAAATGTCTTATTATTATTTTATCATGCACACATTCAGATATATAAAAAATTGTAATAAATATAAAACTAAATATAAAATAAATGCAGAATACTCACTCGTAATCCTGACTCTTCGTTCTATTCTTGTTTTCTCCCTCCTCCATTGAAGAGTCTTGCATTTTTTTCCACTCGACATGACGAGGTACAGGTGGAGGAGGGAGACGCGCGCCCTTACTGCTGATGGACCCGGCGGCCCTGTGCGCCCTCCGCTGTCGGTTTAGGGGGCGCGCTCCAATACATGACCTTAGTGTGGTACTTTCGGTCACACTCCCCTATCCTGCAAAGAGCAACTTTGCAGAGACGACAGAAGAACCGGGTGTCTCTCCTTCTGCCATTCATATGGCACACCCGGCACCGTTTCTGCCTTCGCCCTTCTAAGGCCTCCAGTATGTGTTCCCCTGGCTGCAGCCGACACACAGGGTCCACTACCCGACGAGAAGCTGTGATGGCGGGGCGTGAACACCTGCTTCATACAGTTCCTGGGCCAGGGATACCGAGTTATAAAAATTATCCATAAACAGGTGATATCCCTGGTTACGGAAACGTCCCACAAGGTTGAATACAGTGTCACGCAGCGTGGAGAAGACCCCGGTATACACTGAAAAGTCCACAACGTATCCAGTGTTGGCCTCGGTAATGAGAAAGAATTTCACACCATATTTCTTTGGCTTCTTGGGGTTATACACTTTTATACTAAGACGTCCTTTGTAAGGCATCATCCCCTCATCCAAAGACAGGTTCTTTCCAGGAATCACGAGATTACTACACCGCTCACGGATATAATCCAACACTGTACGCACTAAAATGAGGCGATCACTGTTATTCCGGGGTATGGCCCTTCGGTTGAAGGCGTTGAAGTACCTGTCCAACGCCAGGAAATTATCACGGGACATAACGCCAGGCACATTCGGCATACATAAAAAATAATTTCTCCTCCAATATTGCCTGACGTCGACAGCAGGTGTCATACCAAAATAAATGTGGAGCCCCAAAAAATGCGCCATGTCAATGAGGTTGCAACCCCGCCAGTAATACGACAAGGTCGTCCTCAGTTCATACCGGCAGTACCGAGCGTAGTCCACCGTCTCGTGTACCAGGTATTCCAGCAATTCCCGCGTCAGGAAAAGCTGGATGAACCCCAAAACAGTCCAGGGGTACTGGTACGGTCATCCCAGGGGTTGCCGTGAAGGGGTGCATGTTAGGAGGGGTGGGGTCCTCCGTCCACCCCTCGTCACTCTCCGACGACCGACCTTCACCTTGGCTGGCGCGACGAGCCGACCTTCTACGTGCCCGTGCGCGCGCACGCGCACAGGTGCGGGCACGATGCACACTACCCCCCCCCGTTGGCCCATCACCCTCACTTAGGCCCTCACTTTCTGTATCGTCCTCTGCGATAAAACTTGAGCCCGTATCCCCACCCTCCCCCTCCTCCTCAGATTCCCCCTCGTAAGCACTGAACCCACTGAATTCGAGCTCACTTTCGGGATGTGAGCCTCGAACGGACATTTGGGGCAAATATTCATCCTCACTTTCATCGGGACTGATGTCCTCATCACTCGATGACCATCCGCCATCAAAATGAGGACTTGCGACATGTTCCCGATCAAGCTCCGAAAGATATTCGTCTATGTCCCTTGGTTGGAGGCCTCCCAAATGCCTACGAATGCCCCTAAGGACACCCACATGCTTCCTAGTGGTAACCAAAGGCATACGATGTGTTCCCGAAACACTTTCAGCCACACGTGGCCGCACAGAACGGCCTTGAGGCGCGGGGTCATGCTGGGTGCTTGGCCCCTCGCCAGCATCCAGGTCCAAAACTCTCCTTACACGATCCCTTCCGACGGGTAAAACGCGCCTTTCACGGTTCACACGTCGTTGAGACATATCTACGAATGTCCTGTAGCAATACAAATGCTCAAAGTCTTGCACAAGTCCAGAAAAACACGCTTTTCACGAAAGATCGCTCTCGGATGGTGCGCTACTGATGCTGGCTGGAGCGAGAAGAAGGGATATCGCGCATGCGCACCCGGGTCACGCTTCAAAACAAAACAAGGCCTTGATCCATGAACTCCCAGCATCCCCCAAGGCGTGTGATTCAAAAGTTTTAGGCTGGTAGGCCTATAGTATTTTTCGCGAATTTTAAAAAAAAACTTTCGTATGTCGACGTAAAATACGTCCAGTCGGCACCCGACAGACAATGTATCTCGACGTAAAATACGTCCAGTCGGCGTTTTAGGGTTAAGCTGCCTGTATGTTGCAAAATTTTTTATAAACCTAAAAAAATCATCTAAGCTCTGAGATGTAATCTGTTACCAATGAATTTATTTGTAGAGATTACTTGTTCTGTGATGAATACAATAGGGATATGAATTACAACCAGTTTTCTTTGAATGTTGAATTTCTTTGAATGTTGAAGTTTTAGGTTGTGTTTAAGCTGCCTGTATGTTGCAAAATGATTTATAGGCCTAAAAGAATAATCTAAGCATTCTGAGATGTAATATTACTAATGTTTTTATTTGTAGATACTACCTGTTCTTTGAGGAATAAAAGATGATGATGATTTTGATTATATGGAGAAGATGGCTATTAATCGAGATATCATAAGTATTAATATCAAGGCGTATGGAACACTTCTTTTTCAACTGGTTTAAAATATTATTTTCTTTAAAAGTCCTTCTGCTCACTTTTGGTGTATAATTTATTCTTTCATAAGGTAACTTGTGCAAATACTAGTAGATAACCTCATTTGCTTTCTGGCCAGAAATTGTTAATAGAGAGATGTGAATGTTAAGTGTAAAGTAAAGAAATCTAATGCTTAGGTCTAGGTGAATATTTGCTAGTATGCCATCATATTTGTATCTAAGAAATATAACAAATAATTATCTATGAAAATCGAAATATTCCTCTAACACATAAAAACTAAATGTGTTCAAAATAATTTAATTGTCACTACTCATTGTAGACCTACTTATGTTACACCAGGTGGTGGTTGTTGCTCCAACAATAATGGTGCATCACACACACTCCCCTCACATGTTGATATTGGTGGGCACATTCTACTTTTGTATATACATTTTTAGTTTTTTTCAGCGTTGAGGTGTAAAAGCAATCAAATAGGACCATTTCAAATTTTATGCTTGCATTAGAAGCATTATTAATGTTATGACAATTTTTTTCATTTTTTTTATTTAACCTTTGAACTGATTTGATGATGACTTGGTTTGGTCAAATGCTTCAGCAATGTGTGAACAAAAGATTTGAAAATGTTTTGTAAGTTTTTCTGAAATTTGGCTACACGTGACATTTTCTTACATTTTTTAAATATATGACAGATTTCACTCTTATGAAACATATTATGGCCTTATTGTATGCAATAATTGTGTTTTTGCACTGAAATAATAGATAAATATAAAGCATCTGAGATTGCCAGTTAGTGAATTTATAGTAAAATCCTATGGAGTTATGTCGCGTGAGATTTGAGCATCACTGTACATAGTTTAATGTTTACAATGTTTAGCTGGCTAAATTTAATAGTATTTGAAATGAACCTTACCTCTCCAGTATATAGCTTTTACTTCCACTCCAGGGGTAGTTCAACAGATTGAAACAATAAATGAGAACACTTGGTTTTCTATGAATATCCATCTTCTTCCCCCACTCCCCCATTAGGGGACCAATAGGTACAATCACATGCAGCTGGTCAGTCTACTCCTGTTCCTGGTTTCAGTAGGAGACAGAGATTAAATGAACTCAGGTTTTCTGTTGGTTTGTTTTTGGATGTTCTTTTATTTTATTTTGAATATTCATTTGGTAAGAACCTGTAAAGCAAGAGTTGCTGTAATAGGCTTTTTTGAGTTTTATTGACACTCATGATATCTTTTTGCTGAGGGAAGGATAATGATTGTGAATCATAGTTTAACAAAAGGCAGAAATTGATTACAAGTGAAATAACTGGTTAGGTGCTCTGCGTCTCTTTGATCTGTTGCTCCAATTGAGCTTCCCATCAATTCAGGATATTAGATTTAGTAGGGTAGAGTCATTTTTTATGTTCACTTGGTGAAAGTTTCACAGGATACATATTAATTTTTCTTTTCTTTGCTTTGCTACACTCCTGAGAGTCTTGTCAAGTGTGGGGTTTTTCCTTGTGTTAGAGGAAGGATATGTGTCCCCACTCTTTTCTTGCTTTGTCCATGGCACATCCTGTCTTTGTCCTTCATGGCTTGGAGTAACAGAGGACCGGGACATGTCAGAAAGCGGTGCGGATATGTGCTGTTGTCCTCTCCCTCTGTTCAGTCTAGCATATGTGCTGTTGTCCTCTCCCTCTGTTCAGTCTAGCATATGCAGCCTCAGATCCTATGTCAGCAGCACCAGTTCCGATGTTAGTAGCACCAAGCAACATCTTGGGTTAGGAGCACAAGCCCAATATTATTGGCGCCAAGTCCAGCAGGAGGAGTGCCAGAACGTTCATTCTCCAGTAGGAATGCATGGATAAGAATGACAGGTGTTACCTGACATATTCCTTTTAATTTTACTGTATCAGATTGTTACGGACTCCGAGATCTCAGAGACAATGTTACGGCCTCTGAGGGAGGTCCGCTTCAGGTTTGATATGAGATAAAAAAAAAAAACTTATCAACACAAACAGTTGAAACTGGGGATACGAATATAGAAAGAAACACTAACACAACAAAGGTTTATTTACAAGCTTACTAACAAAGGTAAATGCAGAATGGTATCTCCTATTTACATAAAAGATAGAATCTTACACTGCATGAACTTGGGGAAACAGTGAGGTAATAAGAATACTTGCTAAACAGTTTGGCACTTCGTAGAGGTGGCTTCATAAATGTAGATCGGCAATTGAGGACGTCCTCTTGACTCCGTATTGCAGGAACTAGTCTTCTTGTAAGGCAGGAATTCCCCAACACCTGTAACAGGACCTTTTCTTCTCTGAAGTCTGTTCAACGTAGAGACAACTCGGCCGTCCACACCTGAAGACGACTAGACCAATATCCAACCAACTCTCGAACAACTCTTCTTTTGATTGATACTTCGTCGGTTCCTTTTTCTCGTATCTCACGGAAGATCCCTGCTGCTGCTGATCTCTCACTGATAATCTGATCTGTGGTTGTCTGTGACTAACTGGTGATCTCTCTTTTACGATCTCTCTCTCTTCTACGATCACTCTCTCCAAAGTTGGTTCGTCGTATTTATACGGCGCTCTGGGGGCGGAGCCTACGGCGAACGTCACAGACTCCCGAGGTTTCCGGAACTAATTAGATGATTCTAGACGAGGTATTACATCAGAAATCGCGGCGTTTCTCACGTAACGACGAGATCCACAACACTCCTGCCGATTCTGGAACCATCATGATAACAGGCATCTCCAACACATTGCGCTAACTCCTCCTTGCTGCCAAACTTCTCGAAAATGCGTTATCCTTTCCTTTAACTTTCTTTGCTATGAAGCAATTACCATCACACGCCCCCTCAAAAGAGAAAAAAAATGAAATCAACTGATTTTATTTTTTTTTTTCTAAAGATAAGTAAGAATTAAGCAGCAGGGAACAATTCTGCATAAGGATTTAACACAATCAAACACACATGCTTCTCCACTCACACTTATGCGTGCGATAACAGAAAACGGCTATTAGGCTACTCATTCTGAGAAATCTCTAGAGAGGCTACTAACTATAACATTATCCTTCTCTCTTACTTTTTCCGTTTTCTGAACTCTGATTAAAACTTATAAATACTAAAACACCTCTTGTGTTTTCCTCAAAACTAATCTCACTCAGTAACACTGTTACACGGGCGGAGGCCAAGGCACGGGGCGTTGTTTATGATTCTGAAGCAAATTTACATTCATTGCCTTTGCTCTACTCTTACCCACATTAATTCTATGATATATATTTCCCCTCTTCTCTAAAACTGAAAAAGGACCTTCATATTTATAAGGTAAAGATGGACTTTCTCTCGAGACTAGTACTAAAAGTTTATCTCTTACACACAAACTTCTCTCTTTGGCAATAAGATAAGGTTTCTCTTTAGTTTCCCCTTGACTTCCGTTCGGGTTTTCTTTCGCTAAATGCCAAGCGCTTCCGTTCTCCTCCACTAGATGCCAAACATCTCTTTAAATTGTTTTTATAATAATCAAGATTAGTTATGCAATCATCTCTACCCTTACTTTTAGGCAAAGTTCCAAACATATTTATCAATACATTCTCAAAAGATAAGTCTACTGAAGGAATATTACACAACTGAACTCTGGGAATTACTTGAATCGGTTTCCCAGCAATTTGATATTCATTACAGTTTAAAACATACCTCTTAAAACATACATCATTTTTCATCTTAGGCCAAAAGTACGTCCTACTAATAGACCTGAAAGTTTTATTTACTCCCAAATGTCCTTGCTCATCGTGTGCTAACTTCGAAACTAGTTCACGAAGCTTCCTAGGAACTACTAATTTTTCTGTGACTTCCCCTTTACTACCTGACTTCGGTCGAACATAACGACACAAAACTTCGTCCTTTAAACAAAAAGTTTCCTTACACACATAATCGAGATAATCATCCAGCTCACACTCAAAAATTCGGGTTAGTGTCTCATCCTCTTTCTGCAACTTGACTAGCTCATCCTTATCCAAAACATCAGAGCCTAATTCATCACCATAACTAGTACTAGATACTGGCACATTTACTACGTTACTCTCGACAGCTACGCCTTCCCCTTGGCTTTCACTGTCAACGATAGAGTTAGGTCTCTCAGCCACACTCATGCCAAGATCAACCTCGCTACCTCTATCACACTCGTTTGAATCCACGAACTCTTTCACGTTCGAATCCACGAACTCACACTCGTTCGAATCCACGAACTCACACTCGTTCAAATCCACGAACTTACACTCGTTCGAATCCACGAACTTACTCTGACCGTAGTCTACGTTTGTATCTAAACCCGACCTAGTTACTACCATTTCAGGCACTGGAATATTCCTCACAACAGGATTCACATTCTTGGATAAAGCTAAGTCATTACTGACAATAATGTCAATGCCTTCAACGGGCAAACTGTCCACAACTGCAAGTTTTACTTCTCCTGACACTACCTGACTTTCTAAATTCAACTTCAACAAAGGACAAAGAACACAAGTGTTAGGAAATCCACCTAACATGACTTTCTCTTCCATACTGATTTCTGCCCTGTTCGGCACACACTCTCTTCGAATCAGTGAGACAGCGGCCCCTGTGTCTCGAAGCAAGACTACTTCTCTCGAATCTACTCCTCCAAGAGAGGAAACTACGCCTTCCGACAGAAATTCGCCAAAAACTTTCCTAGTTTCTCTCATCACATCATCCCTACTTGACGAAAGGTTAACTAGCGATACTGGTTTCTTACCGTCCTTCCTTTCTGCCGCACAATTTCTCGCTAAATGCCCTTTCCCATTACATCGGAAACAAGTTAATTCTGAGCCACTATATGCCATTCTACTCTTACAAACCCTAGATGTATGACTAGGTTTTCCGCATGTATAACAGGAATAGTCACTTCTACTCGCATTGCTATTACTAGGACTGAAACCTTTACTGCTTTGCACTCTACCAGACGAAGGATCATTTTGTTTCTTACTAACACTCAAATTATGAGTTAGACTATATTCGTCAGCTAGCCTAGTTGCTCCTGCAAAAGATACTTCTCGCCTATCCTCTTTATAAAGTTTAATCTCAGGGGATACATTATCCTTGAAGTTTTCTAACAACACTAAGTTCTTCAAACTATCAAAATCATCAACTTTAGCAGAAGTTAACCAATCAAAAAACAGCCTTTCTAACTTCTTACCGTATTCTACATACGTAATATTTTCATCCTTTCTCAAACTTCTAAATTTCTTACGGTACGCCTCTGGTACTAACCTGTACGCGCTAAGAACAGTTTCTTTCACGATATCGTAATTATCACATTCCTCCTTAGACATGCAACTATACACAGTAAGTGCCCTACCACTCAAAACTGACTGCAAATATAAAGTCCACGTTTCTTTAGGAGAACCTACTCGTTCCATTAACTTCTCAAAACACATGAAATATGTCGTAACATCTTCCTCATCAAACTTTGGTACTAATTTTAGCACTGCATTCATACCTAACGTATCAGCTTCGTTTTCGTTCTCGCCTGACCGACTGTTACGAGTACTTTCCCTTAACCGAGCAATTTCCAACTCATGCATACCCTCTTTCTCTCTCTCTTCCTGCTGCATTCTCAATACTTCTCTCTCTTGCTGCATCTTCATTGCTTCTCTCTCTTGCTGCATTTCCCTCTCAGCCTCTCTTTCATCTCTCTCATACTTTTCTCTTTCTTTCTTCTCAACATACTCACGGAGATCATTCCCCTCTAGACCTAGTAGCTTACCTGACTCAACAAACTCTTTCACCATCTCACTCATTCTGATTCTTTCTATATCCTCCCTGTTTCAAACTGTTAAAGTATTGATAGCCTATGCAAGGTCGCCACAAATGTTACGGACTCCGAGATCTCAGAGACAATGTTACGGCCTCTGAGGGAGGTCCGCTTCAGGTTTGATATGAGATAAAAAAAAAAAACTTATCAACACAAACAGTTGAAACTGGGGATACGAATATAGAAAGAAACACTAACACAACAAAGGTTTATTTACAAGCTTACTAACAAAGGTAAATGCAGAATGGTATCTCCTATTTACATAAAAGATAGAATCTTACACTGCATGAACTTGGGGAAACAGTGAGGTAATAAGAATACTTGCTAAACAGTTTGGCACTTCGTAGAGGTGGCTTCATAAATGTAGATCGGCGATTGAGGACGTCCTCTTGACTCCGTATTGCAGGAACTAGTCTTCTTGTAAGGCAGGAATTCCCCAACACCTGTAACAGGACCTTTTCTTCTCTGAAGTCTGTTCAACGTAGAGACAACTCGGCCGTCCACACCTGAAGACGACTAGACCAATATCCAACCAACTCTCGAACAACTCTTCTTTTGATTGATACTTCGTCGGTTCCTTTTTCTCATATCTCACGGAAGATCTCTGCTGCTGCTGATCTCTCACTGATAATCTGATCTGTGGCTCTCTGTGACTAACTGGTGATCTCTCTTTTACGATCTCTCTCTCTTCTACGATCACTCTCTCCAAAGTTGGTTCGTCGTATTTATACGGCGCTCTGGGGGCGGAGCCTACGGCGAACGTCACAGACTCCCGAGGTTTCCGGAACTAATTAGATGATTCTAGACGAGGTATTGCATCAGAAATCGCAGCGTTTCTCACGTAACGACGAGATCCACAACACTCCTGCCGATTCTGGAACCATCATGATAACAGGCATCTCCAACACATTGCGCTAACTCCTCCTTGCTGCCAAACTTCTCGAAAATGCGTTATCCTTTCCTTTAACTTTCTTTGCTATGAAGCAATTACCATCACACAGATCAGCTTGGTATGAGTGATGTTGATTCTTTCTGGTAATATTTAAAAGAGTTATAGGCTTAGCTGCTTCCGACAGGTAGTAAACATTGACTAGTGGTACATATTAGCATTGACTAAAGCTGCCTTGTCAAGGAAAGTTAACTTTGCTTTTAGGAATTTTGCTCAAATCCTCTATAGCTAAGGATCTTTCATGGTTTGAGGCTAGTATTAAGTATTGCAATACTCTCCCTGAACACCTGAATTAGCCCTGGTCGCTGACCAGCCTGAACTATATCCCCGCAGATTTATCTACTAAGTGGGTAATTTTAACTGTCAGCATTATCAACGCCGCAGGTAAAATCTAGTCAAATGAGTTGGCAACACTGGTGCAAATACTGGCCACCAGTTGTTCTTTGTTTGCGCAGAGAGCAGGACGTATTCCTGCTCCCAGCGAATTTTTGGTCCTTTAGCTCGACCCCCACAGTATTTACCGAGGCCTTGATAGGATGTGATATCCTTGGCTTTTGTTTACGACATCTCTTCCGATTTTCCCCAATTTGGATCATATTTTGATTGTTTTTTGGAACTTCTCTGTTATCATTGGGAGGAGATGGTCGAGCCTCATCATGAAAATCCATATAATCTAGATTGATTATATAATCTAGGCTTGGTGATAAGTCATACTAGCTATAGTAGACCAAAAACAGTACATAGACCGAATGGGTTATGAGGTAGTAGCCTAGCTTGAAGGCTGCAAATTACACTTGGTTAATCCCATACATTTAAACGGATTTTGATGTAGGAAAAATCTATTTTTGGGTGAGGTAGCTGTGTCATCCTGATGAAAGGTTCCCTTAGGCAGCTTTCTAGAGTAAAAATACTGCTAAATGTACCAGAGAAAAAAAGGGTCTCTGGAGTTCCAACCCCCAGAATCCAAAATCTGGACGTGACCGGGATCACAAAAAAGGCCCACTATCTCAGAAACGCGAGCAATGGAAGCATATTGCGAGCAGAAACAAGGTCTTCCTTGTCAACAACTGCAGGTCTACTGCATGATTAGAGGTATCTGAAGCCAGTGGGAGAACCTTGAACAAAGACCAAATGATCGGCTTGGGTGGTATAGTAGGGTT
The DNA here is from genome assembly GCF_015104395.2 of Macrobrachium nipponense. Lineage (NCBI taxonomy): Eukaryota > Metazoa > Arthropoda > Malacostraca > Decapoda > Palaemonidae > Macrobrachium > Macrobrachium nipponense. Next base: position 30,916,305 of record NC_087217.1, on the reverse strand, counting down.
AAGTCGAGGGCAGGCCTTAGATAGAAGGCCATCATTAAAATCAATGTTGAAACCATAGAATATCGGCCTATTGAGGGCTGACTTATAAGTGTTGATGGTACCAGGTGCTAAACCTTGGTCAAGCAGAGATTTAAAGAAGGAGATGCAGAAGTCCAGCATGATGGCAGATGGATTCTACTCATGGATGAACAATGAAAACTTCTTCCAGGAAGAATTATATTGAATCTTAGTGCCC
>NC_087217.1:30890800-30915570 GCF_015104395.2 Macrobrachium nipponense | reverse complement strand
ATAAATTGGCAAAATCCCACCTCACACCCAGTAGACACTTTCAGTAGCTGGGACTATGTTGGGATTCTTTTCACGGTTTGTTGCCTCTCCCCATCATACTCGAAACAGAATGAGGCAAGTCCTCAAAACATGCCTTGCACAATAGTTCCAATACTTGGATTACAACAAATGAATATGAACAAATTCTAGCTATTGCATGCAACAAACAAGATGTGAGACCGACCTCACGAAAGTTGATCATACGTGAACAAACCTTCGGTCTTAACAAAAGGATAATTTCTAACGCCTAGTTGGATCCAGTTAAAAAGCAGATGAAAGCAGGGAATCTTGTGATATCTGGCAACGCATGCATAGATCGGGTGAAGGGTGGTCAAGGACCACGCACCTATGCCACTGCATCAGTCTTTTCTTTAACCGCCTGGGCAAGAGTCGTGGTTGACCTCTCTCGGCCTTTACCCGGTTTATTGCCCGTTTCGTTTGTGATTAGTGTGTGGCTGATATTATGGCTTCTTCTGCTCCTTCTTGCCCTCGTCAATGTGTGTGCCCCGGAATTCCAGGTTTTCCGTGTTATTTTTTGTCTTCGGCGGCAACCGATCCCCATATCACGTGTAGCAGGTGCCGTTCTAATTTTTTTACTATAACGAATCCTCGCACAGAATGCTGGGCATGGCCTAAAGAGCAGTGGAAGTCATTTTATAGCAAGAGAAAGCATTGGAGGGTTTCAACTCTTCCTTCATGGGAAAGTTTTTTGCCTCTTCCCAATGCTTCGTCTCCTGCAGTATTCACCCCTCATAGTAGCGTTGTTCCTGTCCCCTTCCTTTTCTTCCATTGATTCATCGCTGGAAGTATTGGGAGGCCCCCAGGCTGATTTTTGTAATGTCGCCCCTTCTTCGGGAGTTAATTTGATTCCCAGGAAGGGGGAGGCTTTTTCATCATTCTCATTTATTCCAGAGTCAGAGGCATCCAAGATGGTGGCGATTTGGAAGACTCTCTGGCTAGGAGGTCCCCTGTCCTTGGAGGTGTTGCTAGTGCACTTTATGGAGGCTCGCTACCCCCCTCCTCAGGCTGGCCAGGCCCAACCCCCTCCTCCTGGCCTCGTGTTCATGGGTAGCCAAGGTCAGCCATCTTGTATTGCTCCGCCAGTGACTGTTACCACTTCTTCGAGTCGGAGGGAAGCCGTGGCGTCAGCCCCGTTGATGATATTTTGGGATCAATTGTTGTGTATTCCTCCACTGGTGGCGTCTGCTTCCCCTTCAGACTGAGGGGAAGCCGTGATGTCATCTCCACTTCTAACGTCACATCCATCGATGACGTCACTCCCAGTTGTCTCCTTTGCACTGCCTCTCTCAGCTGTGACATCATCTCTTGCAGATCAGTCTGAGGTTATATGCCAGGCAGTGCTTAAGAGGTTGGACTCTGTTTTGGATGATAAGTTGGCTGCCTTGTCGGTTGGGGGGACTGGAAGGAAACGTGTTGCATCGTCCCCACCTCCTGCGAAGAGATCGCATAAGAAACCAGTGCTGTCTTCCTCTCCCTCTTCCCCCTCTACGCTACGTCAGCGTATCAAGCTTTGGAAGGCTAAGGACTTTGTTCTTTCTTTGCCTACAAGGGAGGAACAACGCGGACATGTTCTCAAGAGTGTTGGTGTTTCAGAGAGTGTTAGTGTATCTTCCCTTGTGCAATCTGCAGTGGCTGCTTTGTCCTCTGCATCGAATCGCGAGCATGTTGCAACCTCCCCCATCCGTGCACATTGCGAGCGTGTTGCAACCTCCCCTGTCCGTGCACATGATGTGAGTGCATCTACTTCTCCAGGGCTTATTCATTGCTGTAAGGATCTCAAGGCGCCTGTCGAGGTCGAAGGTGGTGAGCGTGGAGTTGGTGCAGCAGGAGTGTTTGCCTGCCTCTCTCCCTGGTGCTTCCAAGAGTTTGACTCTAGGGGATTCTCCTTCGATCTCGAGTGTTCAGGATTCCTCTCCAATTCACATTCGTACGTCTGCCACGCCCGTGACCATTCATGGACTTGTTAATGAGTCATCTGTTGGTGGAGTGCATAGTGATGTTCCTAGTGTTGTAGTGGGTTCGTCTCGGGAGCCGGCGCGTGGACCCAGCCCAGTCAGGTTATTTGGTGTTTCGGGCTGTTTGGCTGCTGATCCTTTTGTTGATTTTAATGAGGAAGGTGTCTTAGAGGAGCCTACACATTCTTCTCATCGTCGGTCTCCATTGCCGTAGCAGGAGGAGGAGACAGGCAAGAGTTTTTGTCTTCCTTTTCGGAAGTTGTTGATCTCATTTGTGGGTTCAACAATTTGGAAAGTAGGTCTCGGACTCGGTCATCTTACACTCCTTCTTGCTTGGAAGCCTTGGTGGGAGCTACTCAGGGTCCCAAATCATCTCTTCAGCTTCCCTTGTTGGGGCATGTCCAGTCGGTCTGGCATAATGTTTACACCTCTGTTTTGGACCGGGGCGGTTTACTTCGCTCTAGGGGCTCTGCCAAGCTACTATCCCTACCTCTCACGAGACATAGGAAGTACTATGCTACGAACTCTGCTTTTTGTTCATGAAACTTACCTGTCAGATATATATATAGCTGTATTCTCCAAAGTCCGACAGAATTTCAAAACTTATTACACACGCAGTTTTCAGTACCTCCGTCTTAGGATTTTGAAACTTCATTGCCGCTTAAGTATCCTATTTGTCTTTTGGTCTATTGACTTGGATTGTGGCTAGGCATACGCTATCATAAATTGATTTAAATTTGATTGTTCTTTGCATAAGATTTCTGAATCTAGTTCGGCTAGTTTCAGAGTTTGTTGTCTGCAAGGGGTAAGTTGAGGCTACCGAAACCTTCGGTAGATCCTCACTGGGTATGCATGAGATGTATGAGGCATGTTTCTTTATTGAAAGATCAATGTAATTAGAGTGATGTTTGACTGATTCTGAAGGGAAGACGTATGATTCGTATGTACGCAAATTAGAGCGTGATAGAATCAGGAGGTCTTCCTCCAAGACTGCATCAGTAAACAGAAGTCAGGGTAATGAACCTGCTAACCTCATGTAGACTTTATTTTGCCAAACTCTGTGGTATGGCATACGGGCCTTGAGGTCGTGTCTTCGAGAGGTAATGCCCTTTCTGTTATTGTGGATTCCATCCATATCTTGGAATCTAAAGTGCTCTCTCTCCAATCAGTGTTGAGTGTAGTGAGGTTGTTAGTGCCCCTAGTGTTGTGGAGGGGGTGTCAGATCGGCCCTATAATGCCTCTAGGCCTGGAGCTCTGTCAGACTCCCAGGACAAAGGGAGTGGGCAAGTCGAAAGCCGAAGGAGGGTTACGGGGACTCCCCACCGATCTGGCGTCCCTTCGGCAGGACCTGAAGACGCTTCCCAGGCTGCCAAAGATCGTGCACGTGCACGAATCCTAAAGGATTGCTTCTCGTCCTCCGAGGCGTCCTCCCCATGCAGGGGTTGGAGCTCTCGGAAGGACTCGCGCCCTCTAAATAGAAGCTTATAGAAGAGGACGCTCCACGTCCTCTCTCTCTCGTCATGCGTTGCAATCGTCGCCTGAACATTTTGACGACTTCCCACTGCAGAAGAGAACAAAGACACAAGATGTTGCACAGGCGGCCGTCGTCTTTGGTCTCAGAGAGGAGGACGCTTCATGTCCTTTCTCTTCTGCTGCTTTGCGGTCATCTCCGGAGAGTTTTGCTGCCTTTACTCCGCAACAGAAGACCAGGACGTCATCCGACGATGACGCTTTTGAGCCCCCCAGTCGCTCCAGGGATAGAACTGTTGCGGTCCACGTGAGAAGGAAGAAGGCGTCCCCTCGCCCCTCGTCTTCTCACAGGATCAGCCCTTCCCCTGAGAAGGAGTCTTTTCCGACAAAGATGATCATCCTTTCAATGCAGCATCAACTTGCTTCGTTGCTTGCCGAGAGAGAGGCAGAGCCGCGTCGTCGGAGGAAGGATGATAGACTGCCTATCAAGAGGTCCAGACAGTCCCCCTCGCCTTCTCTTCGCTCGTCTCTTTCTCCTGTTTCGTCGCCCTCTTGATTTTGTGCGGCTCCCCAGCGGTTGTCTAGAGGGCACGAGGAACGTCTCCCCAAACGTTCTCCTGTCGAGAGGAAGGAACGTCGTTATTCTCGTAGCAAGGATTGTTTTCCTGCTCCCCAAGACACTCCCCTCTCCTCTCTTTGTGATGCTCCATATGCGGAACGTGACGTTCGCTCTACTGCTAGGCAGTATGTCGTTCAAGCTGCTAAGCTTGACGCCGTGCAAGCTGCTTCACTTAGTCAAGCAGCTCGCCAAGACGCCCCTCGCTCGTCCCTGAGGGACGCTCCGTCTGCTACCAAGCATGACGCTAGTTCGGCAGCTAAGCTGCACGCTTCTCAAGCTGCTAAGCTGGACGCTTTGCATTCGGCTTCGTCACGAGCTTCTCGTCAGGATGCCCAACGTGACGCTTTTCTGGACGCTCGTCAGGACGCCCAGCTTGACGCTTTTCTGGCCGCTCGTCAGGACGCCCAGCGTGACGCTTTTCTGGAGCGATTGTATGGTTCAAGTTATGTACGCATACCGTGGTTATCCCTACGGATGGCAACCGAGAGGACTATTATTCTAATTGCATTTAATCGGTAATCCCTGCAACCTTCCAGGAGTTTCCGGTTTTCATTTTTAGATATTTAAGGTATTGTTACGACAACACCAACTCAGCTTCTGTATTTAGCAAAATCTGTTTCACTTAAATATACCTGCTTGATAGTTTCTTTCTGCTCGATGATGATAACAAACCTATTCCTTCGTAGAATGGAATGGCTGGCAACTCAGGCGGAATAGTGGGAGACGGCGAACGTAGGCTGCTGTCACTGTAGAGCAGCTCAGTACCAGCTGGTTCTCTGCCATGCGCAGTCAGTTACGTCTCTCTCTCCTGCGGGATTGACTGACTAACCGTATCTCTGCCCTACAATCACGGACTTTAGCCTCGGGTTGAGGGGAATTCTCGCATGCATGAATGAACATCGCCTTCGCTTTGTGAGAATTTTTTCAACAGAGATATCTCTTAGACCTTTTCGATTCTGTTTACCGCACTGTAACAGAATTCTGTACGAGTCTACCGCGGCATAGCACTATAATAATGCACACCTGCTTAGGCAAAGCGCAGCCTTATTGGGGAAGGAAACATGCTCGGTGAGAGAAGGGATGATTCTGCTGGGGACCATTTCCTCGCTGGAGAAGTTTGTTTCCCTGAAGGGACTGCAATTCAGACCTCTCCAGTTTTTCCTGCCGGAAAACTGAAATATCATCAAAGATCTGGAAGTGTTTCTGAACATCTCTCAGTCGGTCAACGATCACCTAAGGTGATAGAGAGGAGGTGCCAGGCATCTGGAGAGGGAAACAGATGTCCTGGCACATAATCTAAAAGAATTGGAAGCAATTCGGTTGGCTCTCCAGTTCTTCGAAGAACGAGTTTTGGCCGAGTGGTCCAGATCAACTCGGATAATTCCACAGCTCTCGCATATCTCAAGAAGTATCGAGAAACACTCTCTCTGTCCCTGTTCCAGTTAACGAGAGAGAGCCTGTTATGAGCACAGGCACGGAACGTAACGATCCTCAAGAGGTTCGTTGCAGGATTGCAGAACGTCCGTGCGGATCTTCTCGATCGACAGCAGCAACTACTGACGTCCAAGTGGACTCTTCACTTAGAAGTATGTCGAGAGTTGTGGAGACTTTAGGGGCGTTCTTTTTATAGATCTCTTCGCATTGTTGAAGACGAAGAGGCTTCCTCTAGACTGCTCCCTTGTTCTCGATCCGGGAGAGGTAGCAATAGACGCCATCCTATGGAATTGGACGGGGATGGATGTTTAGTCTCTTTTCCCCTATTCAAACTCTTAGCAGAAGTAATAAGATAATTTGCGGCGTCAGAGGGAGCGGGGATGATGCTGATCGCCCCATGTTGGCCTTCGAGCGACTGGTTCACAGAGGCCATGTCCTTCTTAGCTCACTTTCCAAGGACCCTTCCCAAGAGAGTCGGTCTACTCTAACAGCCCCACTTCGAGAGGTACCACAAAACCTCTCCGCTCTGAGTCTGACTGCGTTCAGACTATCGAGAAGTTGACCAGAGCAAGAGGTTTTTCAAGACGAGTGGCAAGTGCGATTGCCAAGGCAAAGAAGAGCTTCCTATCTTGCAGTGTACCAATCGGAGTGGGCCGTTTTCTGAAGATGGTGCAGGAAGAATGGCCTTTCCTCCACTTCGACCTCTGTGAATTAGATTGCCGTCTTCCCTTTCCCTGAGGAATTGGAATGGATAAGCTGGCAGTCCTGACTTTTAAAGAATACAGAAGTATGTTGTCGACGGCCTTTAGACTCAGAGATTTGGATCTGTCGAACAACAAAGCCCTTCACGATCTTTGAGGTCTGTTGAAATCTCGAAACTGTCTAAATCGAAGCTTCCAGCATGGAACTTAGACATAGTCTGGAAGTTCCTAATGTCGAAGCCTTTCGAACCTCTCCTTTCTGCAAACTTCAAGCACGTGACCAGTAAGGCTAATTTTTCTAACCACTCTAGCTACGACAAAGAGGGTTTGTGGGGTTTAAGCCATCAGCAGACATATTGGCTTTAGAGGACATAATGCGGTGTGTTCTCTAAGCCCTTCGTTATTGGCCAAGAATGAAAACCCGTCTAACCCTTGGCCCAGGAGCTTGGAGATCAAGGGGATGTCACAATTTATTGGGAAAGAGCCAGAGAGAGTCCTGTGCCCTGTCAGGGCTCTCAAGTTTTATCTAGGGAAAACTAAAAAGAAAGTCGAGATCCTTCGGACAATCGGCGGTGTTCCGTAAAAAGACCAGACTTGCCCATGTCAAAGAACGCCCTGGCGTCCTTTTAAGGAGCTCTTTTTTCAAAGAGGCTCATTCGTCATGTTTGGACAAGGTTTTAAAACCTTTTAAAGTGAATGCTCACGAGGTAAGGACGCGGCCTCGGAGGCATTTCAAAAGTGCATGGCACTTAGTAACATCCTGAGTGCCACGTTTTAGCAAAGCAACTCTGTGTTCGCTTCACACTACCTGCGGGATGTGAAGACGACATATGAGATCTGCTGCTCGCTAGGGCCATACATGTCCGCTGACACAATTTTGGGGGCAAGAAGTACCACTCATCCTATCCTGTAGAAAATGGTTAGGAAGAGCTGTTAACTATAGTTGTTGGGTCGGCCGCCAGTGGCGGACTTCTCAATTCTTAGCTTTAGTTAAACATCCTTAACTTTGGCTAGGTTGGTCAGTTGGTGATATATATTACTTCTTAACCCTCATAGTATGGTCAATATGGTCTAGTCACATTGTGGTCACGCTCCCATTGACAGATCATCTAGAACTCACCAGCTATACAGGTCACTACCTTGCTGGAGACTCTAGTAAAGCAAAAGCGTACTCGGGTGACAGTAATCACAAAGTCAGCTATGCTAACAGGTATGGAACCAAGATGTCAATCATCTGCATGCAATTTGTTTCCTAAATCATTCTATTCTGTCCCTTCCCACCTCCAAAGGTGGGATTCAGCTATAGTATATATATCTGACAGGTAAGTTTCATGAACAAAATGATATTGTTATGATACAATAAAGTTTGTTCAAACTTACCTGGCAGATATATATAATCTAGTACCCACCCACCTCCCCTCAGGGGACAGTGGCACTAGAAAATCTGAATAGAAAATGGGAATGGTTCCTGATACCCGCCTCCCAGCGGCGGGAATGGGTACTAACCACCTGGCCGACCACTGCGTGTGTCATAAGTTTTGAAATTCTGTCGGACTTTGGAGAATACAGCTATATATATGTCTGCCAGGTAAGTATGAACAAACTTTATTGTATCATAACAATATAATTTTTAATGTTGCACCATTTTAACCCAGACGTCATTTGCCTGAAGCTGGGTTTGACTTTGGAACAAGTGAGGTTGGTGGCTCTGTCCTTGTCTCCACAAGATGCCTCAGCATTGGAATCTATGGCAGCCTCCATGTTGCAGACGGTTTCTTGGCTGGACTTCCGGTCTGTGATCATTGGCAAGATAGCTTCTGACAGGTCCCCAGAAGGGTTGGTGTGTGCATCCTCTCTTGCCAGTCTGTTGCAGTCCGGAGGCAAGACTTTTTGTATATGTCTCGCCTCAGTGTTAATTTATGGGCTAACCTTATTCTGATTAGAAGAGATGCGGCTTTATCTAGGATGGAGAGATCAGTTGACACAGAGTCCTTGCTGGCATTGAGAAATGGAGGTCTGTTGGAGTCCCAATTTTTGTTTCCTTGGACCGAGCTCGAAAATGTGATAGACCGGCGCCGGGCTGACACCAAAGACAGACTGGTGCATCAGGCCGTGTCTAAGTCGGAGTCTCATCCTTGGAGACATCCAGCTCCTCCTCCTCCCGTCCAGCAGCAGTCAAGAAGATTGTGCCTGGTAGGCCGTTGAGGAGTTTGATTTCAGCAGGGCCTTCCTGTTCGGCTCAGCCTAGGTCAGAGGATCAACGTCCCTTTCGCTCATTCCTTTAAGCCAAGGGGCCCAAGGGGCAGATGTAAAGGGGGCCCAGTAGGTTAGGCACCTCTCCCTCTCCTGTGCCACGGATGGGGGGTTGCCTGGCGGGCAATTGGGCCAAGTGGCAGAGTTATGGGGCGAAGTGGGTGGTAGATGTCCTTCGGGTGGGGCACCTACTGCCATTCGACTTCTCTCCTCCTCTGTCGAACAAGCTGCAGCTTAGAAAGGTATATCCTCCAAATTCTCTGAAGTTCTTGGCTCTTCGGGAGGAATTGCAGTAGATGCTGGAAGAGGATGCGATAGAGGAAGTAGTTCGTCCGTCTCCGGGGTTTTACAGTCACATCTTTTTGGTGCCAAAGGCGTCGAGAGGATGGAGACCTGTGATCGACTTATCCACTTTGAATCACTTCATCAGGAAGACACGGTTCAAGATGGAGACCCCGTGTTCGGTGTTGGCAGCCGTGAGGGAAGGCGACTTCATGCTGTCGATAGACTTAAAGGATGCATACCTTCAAATCCCTATTCATCCGACGTCCAGGAAGTTCCTTCGCTTTTCTCTTGGGGACGAGGTCTTCGAGTTCTAAGTCCTATGCTTCGGGCTGACAACAGCCCTTCAAGTGTTCACAAGGGTCTTCTCTCTCGTGTCAAGTTGGGCCCATGCTCAGGGGATCCATTTGCTGAGGTACCTCGACAATTGGTTGGTCTTAGCAGTTTCCAGGGAAAAGCTGCTGCAGGGCAGGGATCATCTACTTCAGTTCTGTCTGGAACTGGGCATCGTAGTCAGCTAGGAAAAGTCGAACCTCGTACCCAGTCAAATGATTCTCTACCTGGGCATGGTCATAGATACGACAGTGGGAAAATTTTTCACATCGGATCAGAGATGGGAGAAGTTGCGAGTGGGGGTGCTCGACTTTCTGTTGGAACCACATCAGTCAGCTCATCAGGGGCAGGTTCTTCTGGGAGTGTTGTCTTCCCTGAAGAAGCTGGTCCCTCATGGGTGTCTTCATCTTCGGTCTCTGCAATGAAGGCTGGGAGAATTCTGGTCTCCAGCGGGGGACTCACCCTTGTTAAGGGTTCCTCTGTCTCTGGAAGAGCGAGAAGACCGTTGGTGGTTGGACGACCGGAATTTTTCAAAGGGTGTCCCTCTGCGTTCTCTACCAGCGGACTTCCTTCTGTTCTCAGATGCCTCCCTCACAGGTTGGGGGGCTCGTTTAGGAGGCCTCATTGCTTCAGGCGTTTGGAGTTTGGAGGACAAACAGCAACATATCAATGTCTTGGAGTTGAAGGCAGCCTTCCTGGGTCTGAAGAAGTTTCGGGAGAAGGTAAGAAGGTCAATCTGTCGTTCTCATGTCGGACAATGCCATGGTGGTAGCCTATGTGAACAAGGCGGTCAGCAATTTGGTAGAGCTCTCAGCCAGGTATATCCCAGGGAAACGGAATGTGGTCACAGACAAACTCAGTCATTGGGATCAGATCCTAGGCACAGAGTGGTCCCTTCATCAATGGTAGCAGACAGGCTCTTCCAGGTTTGGGAGAGACCCATGCTGGACATTTTTGTGACTCACTTCGACAGGAAGCTGGAGATATTCTTTTCTGTGGTCCTACATCCTTTAGCATTAGCAGAGGACGCATTCCAACATCCCTGGGACAACCTGGAGGTGTATCGTCAAGCTCTGAACAGGCTAATGAGTTCACAGGGTCTCAGGATGACTTTAGTAGCCCCTCTGTGGCCTCAGGCAGAATGGTTCCCAGATCTGCTGTCGATGTTGTCAGAGGTTCCGAGGGACATTCCCCGTTGGCGACATCTCCTGTGTCAGCCGCATGCGGAAAGGTTCCACCAGTCAGTAGAATCCCTGTCTCTTCACGGTTGGATGCTATCAAGTATCTCCTCTGAGCAAGAGGCTTTTCTCAGAGAACAGCAGGGCATATGTCCAGCAGTCTCAGAAAGTCGACCTCTGCAGTTTACCAAGACAAATGGGCTATCTACTGTGATTGGTGTTGTAAACGGAGTTTCTCTCCACTCACAACCTCTATTCAGTGAATAGCAGACTTTTTAACCTTCTTCAGAGATGAGAAACGTTTGTCTGTTTCTGCCATTAGAGGCTACAGAACGGCCCTGAGTTTGGTGTTACGCCTTAGGGGTATCGACATCTCTTCCTGGGAACTTTCCTTGCTAGTTAAAGGGTTTGAGCAGTCAAGTTCTCCTAGGGAGATCAAGCCTCTGACGTGGGATGTTTCCTTCGTTCTCAAGAGCTTCACTAAGAGTCTGTGTGAGCCCTTGATTCGCTCATCTGGCAGGAACTTGACACTCTAGACAGTTTTCCTTCTGGCCTTGGCATCTTCCAAGAGGGTAGGAGAGCTCCACGGTCTAAGCTATGATGTGAAGCACGCCAGGGGTTGGGGGTCGGTGTCCTTCGAATTTGTCCTGGAATTCTTGGCCAAGACCCAAAATCCCTGTGTGCACAATGACAGGTTCACTTCATTTTCCATTCCATCACTGAATGACTTTGTGGGTGGTGATGCTCAAGAGCTGTTGAGCTTTGTTGTGCCCAATCTAGGCCCTGTGTTGCTATCTTTTTAAAAGGACTCGGCACCTTAGACCAGGCTGCCACAGACGTTTTTGTTAGCAGGTGATGCTCAAGAGCTGTTGAGCTTTTGTTGTGCCCAATCTAGCCCTGTGTTGCTATCTTAAAAGGACTCGGCACCTTAGACCAGGGCTGCCACAGACTTTTTGTTAGCACAGGCCATACGAAGAAAGAGGTGTCTAAGAATATTATCCCTCTTTTTGGATACGGGAAGCCATCAGACAGGCATTTCTGGGCTCAGCTCGTGTCGCTGCGCGAAATATCCTTTAATCTATTATTTCTAGGGTAAATGTACTAACACATACCAGAGAACAAATAAAATAAAGAAAAAGGTCAGTATAACTGACTCGCTCACCCTCCAAGAGGGTGTCGGTATGAACACTAGGCGAGTGAGACCACTACCACGAGCCAAAAGCCAATAGAAATCTCCCACTACAAAAACCCTCCAAGAGGAGAGCCGACCCACAGAGTGAGCAGCTCGTACTACTACTACTCCATCCCATGCTGCCGACTGCTGCGCCTCTGGTGGCCATCCTTTTAAGTTAGCGCACACGAGTCACTTGTGCTATTTTGTTTTGTTTTTTTTTTTGTTTTTCTCTCTGTGTTTTTTCGTTGACCCTTTCGTTGGATTTTTACTATAATGGAGCGTGCAGCTATCGCAGCAGCTAAGTTAAGTACTCAGTATTTATGGTTAGTTGGTTTTTTCCGGTCCCGAGACAGTATTTGCCGTTTTTTAGGTATAAATACGTACTCGGGGTCGGAAGCATGGCAGCATGGTTCTGCCTCGTGCTGGGTTCGTTCTGGGTCTCCCATACCTAGAACATCCCCTTGTCTGTGTACGCTCTATATATATTGTTATCCGTTTTACTTAGGGTACTGTCTACTCAGGTTTGTCATGCATGCATGTCTTTTACCTTATGTAGGCTCCTTCTATCCAGACCCTAGTCCCGGCTCTTGGTATCGGCCTCTGACTAGCTTTGAGTGGTAGACTTGCCTTCGGGTTAGTCGTACACTCCTGGATTTTTTCTCCTACTATATTGCTTTCTTTCTTTTATTTTTAATTAATTATACTATGTATTTTGTTATGGTTAGATTGTTAGGCGTCTGGCTTAGCCTAGGTCCTGGCTCATTGAGCCTATACTACCGCTCATCAGTTCGGTTGCTTCCATATAGCATCTCTCTGATCAGTTGGTTTTGGTCCAGTGGGCCTATATGCTACTCTTTTGCTTTTTCAGTTCAGTTGCTTCCCCATAGCATCTCTCTGATCAGCTGATTTGTCCTAGGCTTAGTTGTCTTGTTTTGGTCTTACCGCCTCGTGGTCACTACGTGATCACGAGACAGCCAGACGCCTGCCCAGTCACCTTCCCCCCCCCTCCCGCTCTTCCATAGAGTCGGGGGAGGGTGGGTCGGTCTGCCCATGCTCGCTCCTCTTACCCGAGCCTGCCTCCCTCTCTCCCCCCAGGCGGAGGGACTTGGGAGACGGGACAGACCCAGACTGGTCTCGACCTCTCCGGCTTCTCGGTCCGGCCGGATGGTAACGTGTTGGGGGGTACTGGCCCTTCCCCCCATCCGTTGCTACCTTGTCGCTCCGGGCTAGCTCGAGCCTGTATGTCGTCTCGCTCTTTCCCTCCTTACCAGGGCTCCTTTCCTACCGGAGTCCTGGCATCCAGCGGAAAGTTATTAGTCCACCCAGTAGAGTGGACCGGAACATACAGTGGGTCCCTACTAACCTTACTGTATTGCTGAGTTACTACACTCCGCTACGCACTGGACTTGGTCCGGTTCGTTTGAGTTTTAGGTTTAAGTGTGATTAGGTTAACTATAAGTTTATCTTAAGTACCTTAAACCGCCGTCCCCCCTCCCTTCCATATCTTACCGATCTCTCCGGCATTATAGCCTATTCAGCGAAGCAGGGAGGGGGTTTATGCCCAAAATTTTTTCCGAGCTCACGGTCATGCAACGTTCTTCTGTCCCTTTAGCCTGTAAGTTGTTATTCTTTAAGATACTCATGTGTCTTCCCACTTACAGGCCACCCCAACTGTGAGCATCCAGGGATGCGCCGCCACACTTCAGGACCCATGTGGACACGAAGTTTGCCGGTCCCATGCTCCATGCGCGACTCTGCACGGGGACATCCAGGTCTGGTACCATGAGACGTGTACCATATGTTACGATCTGGTGAGCCAGCTTTTAGACGGGGTAAGTATTCCATCTCCGGTAGCTGCTCCGCTTCTGTTTTAATGCTTAAGTTTTCATCATTCACTTTAACTTAAGGGCATAGTTTTAAGTTTATACTTTAAGTTTTAGTTTTAAGTGATTCTTAAATCTAATCTACGCCCTCTCTTCCAGGCGCCGGAAAAAAAAAAAAAAAAAAAAACAGTTGAGGGATACCGCAATGGCTACCCTGCGGGCCTGGGTCGGCGGTTTTGGGAAGAACGCCGCCAAGGGTATGCCCTACATTTTAGAGAAACGGTTGGCGGTATTAATCTTCCCCGGAGGTAAGGCGACAGGATACGTCGACCCAATAGAGGCGGCCCCGACTATCGCCTTCATCCAACAACAGCTGGCTGCCTCATTAGCTGACCAAGACCAGGATATCTCCACGGAAGTCGCGACTTTAGATATTAATGTAGAACCTATGGTAGGTGTAGACGATCTGTTGGTCGAGGTAGGTACTGTGGACACCCAAGGGTCACCCTTGGGTGTTTCTGTTTCTTCTACTCCTGCAACCTCTCCATCCTTCCAAGGCTTTACTGGTGATGATTTGTATACTCCTCCTGACGCTTCGGTTAGACCTAAGGTCAAAGGTCAAGTAGTGAAATCCTTGTCCAAGACGTCGTCGTCGTCTAAGAAGACGGCTTCGGCTTCAGCCTCCTCACGTAAGTCTCCGGCCGGGAATCCCGGAGCAGACAGGTCTAAAGCTTCTAGCTCCGGCTCTAAGTCCTCAAGGAGTAAATCCTCCAGAGAGAGATCTCGTACTCCGGCAGAGTCACCAGTTCCGCTACCCCTGGTTCCAATTCAGAGCCACCCCTCCACCTCCGCAGCAGCTCCGGCTTTGGACTCCAATGCTGGCCTGTTGCAACAGGTGGGCGACCTGGTTGGGTCCCTAAAGAGTAGTATGGAACAAATGATCTCTCGATTGTCGGATAGGATTACTTCCCAAGACTCCATTATAGCCGGACTGAGAGAAGCCCCTCTAGCCTCTCCTCCACTTTCCAATACAAGTGGAACTCAGCTTCCTCCGTATGACTCGCTACCTCCGTTCTCGATGAACAACCCATGGAGAGTAGCGTCATACGCCCCCTTCCAAGACGGTCTCATTTCTATACCGGAATTTGGAACTCGAAGGATAGAGGACTTCGAGTTCTACCCGGAAGACCTCCAGCCTCCGTTCATAGGCTACGCAAGGCTCACAGCTTCAGCCATGGTTCGGGATGATAGGGTACCAAAGGAGACAGTCCTCTATTCACGTGACCAGGCTCAGAGAGAATGGCTCAGGTGTTTAGAGGACATGGATTGTTCTAATACCAAGATACAACCTTTTAAGAGTCCCTTTACCATTTTCACAATGGATGAGAGTACCCCGCTCCCGTTCCTGACAAAGATCGCGAGGTCTACCATCCCAGCGGCCCAGAAGGGGGAACCCATGCCTCAATTGAAGGAAGCAGATCCCACATCTCCGTTGCTCCCCTCAGCCGGAGAATTGTGGGAAGACTTGCCGAACACCTTCTCAGCTGGCAAACTCAAACCGGACTGTGCTATGGAGCAGTTTGGTGAAAAAGCTACCCAGGCTCCCCAGATAGCCTTATTCAGGCTGAATTTGACGCGAAATCGCGATTAGCCAGGTCAATTAACTCTATGGCTATGTCTGAGGTAGCAACCATAGCCTATGGCTCGGAACCGCTTTTTAAACTCATGACCAAAGCCCTGACTCAAACGGTACAGTCGGATATGTTTGAGTTTGCCACTGCTAGAACGAATTGTAGGAAAGCATGTCTACAAGAGGCAACCATTCGACATGAGCCGAATAGGTTACTCTCGTCTAACATCTGGGGAGCAGATCTCTTCCCAGAAGCTATGGTGAAGGAAGTTCAGTCAGAGGCTACGAGGCTGAACCAGAGCCTTAAGGACCGTTGGGGCCTTACGGCTAAGAGGAGGCAAGACCTAACACCTAAAGGTAAGGGACAGAGGAAACCTAGGCGTTTCCATCCTTACCAGAAAAAGCAGCCACGCTTTCCTCAGCAAATTCCAGCGGTTTGCCCTTAGTGCAAACCAGCCAAATTCCACTTCTAAGGCTCAATCACAACCAATTTATGTGATATCCCCTCAGCCTCAACCCTCCACCTCTTACGCCATCTCTCCAGCTTACAATCAAGCCTTCGAGAGTCAAGCTTCACAGAAGTATGACCGCTCGGGTAAGGGAGGCAGAGGTAAGCGTTCCTTTCGTGGGAGAGGGTCGGGAGGCCCCTTTAATAGGGGAAAGCACTTCAGAGGAGGTCGAGGCGGTTACCAGAACCAATGAAGAACTTCAGGTAGGAGGGAGGCTGTTTCACTTTCGCCACCGGTGGAACTTCAGCGAATGGGCTCAGAGCATAGTATCAAAAGGCCTGGGTTGGAGCTGGTTGACGAACCCACCTCCATCCAGACCTTTCCGTCAACTTCCTTCCAAGGAATTGACAGAGTACGCAGAGGACCTCCTTCAGAAAGGAGCTATAGCGAGAGTCAAGAGATTAAAATTTCAAGGTCGCTTGTTCAGCGTGCCAAAGAAAGGCTCACAAAAAAGAAGGGTAATCTTAGACTTGTCCCGCTTAAACTTAGCCATCCGCTGCGACAAGTTCAAGATGCTCACGATCTCGCAGGTGCGGACCTTACTTCCCCGTGGGGCCGTCACCACCTCTATCGATCTTACAGACGCCTACTATCATATCCCTATTGCAAGACACTTCCGTCCATATCTGGGTTTCAAGATAGGAGACCAGGCATTCTCCTTCAAGGTAGTTCCCTTCGGACTCAACGTGGCACCCAGGGTGTTCACGAAACTAGCGGAAGTGGTAGTGCAACAACTCAGGTCACAAGGGATTATGGTAGTAGCGTATCTCGACGATTGGTTGATCTGGGCTTCAACAATCGAGGAATGCAACAGAGCTACACTGAAAGTGATTCAGTTCCTGGAATATCTAGGCTTCAAGATAAACAGGACCAAGTCAAGACTCACTCCAGAGTCAAACTTTCAGTGGCTGGGCATTCAGTGGAATCTATCTTCCCATACTCTGTCGATTCCGTCAACCAAAAGGAAGGAAATAGCGAAGTCAGTCAAGCAATTTCTAAGTCACAAACTGGCGTCAAGAAGGGCTCAGGAGAGGATCCTGGGTTCTCTCCAGTTTGCATCAGTGACGAACGTCTTAATGAAAGCCAAACTGAAAGACCTAACCAGAATCTGGCGCTCACGAGCAAATGTCAGGTCCAGGGACAAATTATCCTCAGTCCCTCTGATTCTAAAGAATCGCTTCGGCCGTGGGCGAAAGTCAAGAATTTGTCAGTGTCAGTACCTCTTCAGTTCCCTCCACCAGGGATCACCATCCACACAGACGCGTCCTTAAGCGGTTTGGGTGGGGAGGGTATTCCCGGTCAAAAAGGTTCAAGGAACTTGGTCACCTCAGTTCAGTCAGTTCCATATAAACGTACTGGAGGCAATGGCGGTGTTCTTGACTCTAAAAAGATTGCGCCCACCAAAGTACTCCCACATAAAGCTAGTTCTGGACAGCGCAGTGGTAGTACATTGTATAAACAGGGGAGGCTCCAAGTCACGTCATCTAAATCATGTCATGGTAGCCATCTTCTCCCTGGCAGACAAGTTCAGTTGGCATCTCTCCTCCACTCACATAGCTGGAGTGAGAAACGTCATAGCAGACGCGTTATCCCGATCAGTGCCCCTAGAGTCGGAATGGTCACTGGACAACATTTCGTTCGTCCAATTGGATTCCATCCAAAAGAGTCCAGGGCTACAAGTGGATCTCTTCGCATCTCAAGCGAATCACAAACTGCCGTGTTATGTAGCCCCCAACCTGGACCCTCTGGCCTATGCCACGGACGCCCTGGCTCTCAGACTGGAACAACTGGAAGAAGATTTATGTCTTTCCTCCAGTGAATCTTCTCATGAAAGTTTTAAACAAACTCAGGACATTCAAGGGGGTCAAGTGGCTCTAGTAGCCCCAGACTGGCCGAAGAGCAATTGGTATCCCCTGATTCTGGAGCTGGGCCTTCGTCCTCTTCGGATCCCCAACCCCAGGCTCTCCCAGTCAGTACAAACGAAGACTGTGTTCGCTTCCTCAGGGATTCTCAAAACCCTAACTTTATGGACTTCATGAAGTTTGCGGCAAAAAGAGATGCGAATATTGACCCTCAGAATATTCTCTTCTTGGAATCCGATAAAAGGGATTCAACTTTGAGGCAGTATGATGCTGCTGTCAAAAAGTTAGCAATCTTCCTGAGAGAATCAGATATTAGAATCATGACAGTTAATTCAGCTATATCCTTTTTCAGATCCTTATTTGAAAAAGGTTTAGCAGCTAGCACGATTACGACAAACAAGTCAGCCTTGAAAAAGATATTTCAATTTGGGTTCAACATAGACTTGACGGATTCCTACTTCTCGTCTATTCCTAAGGCATGTGCTAGACTTAGACCTTCTGTAAGGCCTACGTCAGTTTCATGGTTCTTAAACGATGTTCTAAAACTGGCTTCAGAAACCGATAATGACACATGCTCGTTTATAATGCTCTTAAGAAAAAACCCTGTTTTTATAAGCTTAGCTTCAGGAGCAAGAATTTCAGAACTGTCGGCTTTATCCAGAGATCCGGATCATATTCAATTCCTTCCCACAGGGGAAGTCCTACTTTCTCCGGAACGTAGCTTTTTAGCAAAGAATGAAGATCCTTTGATGAGGTGGGAACCGTGGAAGGTACTACCCCTTCCACAAGATGTATCTCTTTGTCCAGTTACAACCTTACGAGCCTTTCTGTCCAGGACCTCCTCATCCTCATCGGGTCCCCTCTTTAAGAGGGAAAAAGGTGGAACTTTATCCATTAAAGGCATCAGGCAACAAATCCTGTACTTTATTAAGCAAGCCAATCCTGACTCTTTCCCGAAAGCACATGATGTCAGGGCAGTAGCCACCTCAATTAATTATTTCCAACACATGAACTTCGATGAGTTGAAAAAGTATACCGGATGGAAATCGCCGACAGTGTTCAAACGCCATTACCTTAAGTCCTTGGAAGCTCTGAAATTTTCAGCAGTAGCAGCGGGTAACATAGTTTCCCCTGACTCTAGTTAATTTGTAGTAGAAGATTCAGTCCTCCTTTCTACCTGCCTCACCCAACAGTTCGTCTATTGCCTACACATGTTCATTTACATTCACCTTGTGTCTTAGCTGCTTTATGATAATGTAGTACCCCTTATTTTTTTTTTTTTTTTGCTAGGATACTCACAGTGATTATAGATATGGATCTCATGGATGTTCCCTCACCCCCTTATTTTTATGCTAGGGGATACATCTTATTTATAATGGTTACGGGTTTTGTATATTAAGTCATATACATTCCTTATATATTATCATTGTTGATTAATTTGTTTATTTGATTATTTTAATTGCTATTATATTTTTGATACATGCCATTACACAGATACCTTTTTGTTACATGTAAACCATTTTACCTCTGTACATATGTAAATTACCTTATGATAAGAAACATGATTAGAATTAAGTGTAATTTAAGCATATTTCTATTTTTGTATCACTGTGTATTTGTATCTTTCTAGCAATTATATTCTTTTTGTATATTTATTTTATCTTTTATTTGAGACCTATTCTGTTTTATTTTATTACTTTTGTTTACAATCTTGTGCTATTTCTCTGGTACGATTTCGCGCAGCGACACGAGCTGAGCCCAGAAAGGGATTTTGACGTAAGGAAAAATCTATTTCTGGGCGATTGCCTCGTGTCGCCAGCGAAATCCCACCCTACCCATCCCTTCGCCCAAGATTGTCTGCTAACTTCAGGATGGCCACCAGAGGCGCAGCAGTCGGCAGCATGGGATGGAGTAGTAGTAGTACGAGCTGCTCACTCTGTGGGGTCGGCTCTCCTCTTGGAGGGTTTTTGTAGTGGGAGATTTCTATTGGCTTTGGCTCGTGGTAGTGGTCTCACTCGCCTAGTGTTCATACCGACACCCTCTTGGAGGGTGAGCGAGTCAGTTATACTGACCTTTTTCTTTATTTTATTTGTTCTCTGGTATGTGTTAGTACATTTACCCTAGAAATAATAGATTAAAGGAGGATATTTCGCTGGCGACACGAGCCAATCGCCCAGAAATAGATTTTTCCTTACGTCAAAATCCCTATTTGACTCTTGATGATTTCACCACCATGTCTGTGCGGGCTAGAGCACATGACGTTAGGGGTATTGGTCCCTCTCTGGCTTTCAAAAAGAACTTGGTTGTACATAGAGTGCTGAGCGCTGGTACTTGTATTTGTATTTTTCATAGCTACAAACCTGAGGTCTTAACATTATACTCCTCGCCTCTAGCCGCCCCTGTTTGTTAAGACATCCTGAGTTGGGAAAGACTGACGCAGTGGCGTAGTGCGTGGTCCTTCACCAGTCTTCACCCGATCTACGCATGTGTTGCCAGATATCACAAGATTCTTTGCTTTCATCTGCTTTTTAATTGGATCCAGCTAGGCGCTAGAAATGATCCTATTGTTAAACCTCAGGTTTGTAGCTATGAAAAATACAAATTGTCTTAGAAAATTTGTCATATTGAAAAGGTTAAAGGTTGGGGAGATCCCGGAAGGAATCTCTGATAATACAGGTCACCCTGACTCCTCAATCTGTATGAATGACAATAGACACAGATGCCTTGTTGACAGGTCGGGAGGAGTGTCAGGTGGCAGGGAGGCTTTGTCATGGTAATCGTTCTTTATAGCAAGGAATTATATATTAAAGGAAAGGAAAAATGCATCATCTTCGAGAAAGTCTGCAGTGAGGAGGCATTTGTGCACTTGTTGGAGGCGCCTGTTCTCATGATTGTTTGAGAATCCCGCAGGTGTGTTATGGAACTCTGCACACGTCGTCGCGTTGCTAGAAACGCTGCGTATTATGACGTAACTGTTTGTCTAGATCCTTCTAAAAAGTTCTTGTCGGAGACGATGATGTTTTGGTTTGGGGTTAAACTCCACCTTTTTCAGCTCTGCCCCCAGATCCCTGTATATATATAATTAGATAATAATATAGATATATAATATATATTATATATATATATTAATATATATATATATATATATATATGTATATATATGTTATATTATATATATATAATATATATAATATACCTATATATATATATATACGTATATATATATATATTGATATATAGAATATAATAATATATCTATATTATATATATATTATATATATATATATATATATCTATATATATATATATCTATATTAAAATATATATATTATTATAATATATATATATATATATATATTATATATATCAATAAGAGGTCGAGGCTAGTGCCCATCATGTAGTAGGTGAAAGGCAAAACAGCTCAATACATGGGTTGCTTTATTGGTGCCAACGTTTCAAGACTATTGTCTCATTTTCAAGGCTATAAAAAAAAACAAAAATACATAAATTACAAACTTGTCCAGCAAGATTAACGTAAATTGTTACATACAAATAAGCACGAGACATATATGTATATAGAAATTTGTAAATAAAAATCAAATAACTAAAAAACACACAATGTATTAAACACTAAGTAAAAATTGTTAAGAAAAAAAAAAATTAAAAGTATATAAAAAACAAACCTTACAACCCGAGGTTCGGTTGCTGAAAGGCCTGCCAGAGCGAGGTGGAGTCGAGATAACCAAGAAAGAAGATAAGGGTGGGCGGTCTAAGCAATGTACAATGGAACTGCTGTAGTGTTGTTATTCAATGTTGGAACGAGGTGCTTAATGGCCAAGGATTCGAGTATAGGGAGTTGGTTTTCATTAGGGCTGGATAAAATTATCTGAAAATCATCGTAGTTGATTCTGCATTTGCATATTTGTGCATGGTTTCTTATGTTTGAAAGCTCTGGACTAGAAAGCTTCATCCCTGTGCGGTAACTAATGCCTATGTGCGAGTCACATCGTACTTTGAGCAGTCGGCGAGTGCTTCCAACGTAAGTCTGTTCGTTGCACGAACAGCAAGTATACAAGTAAACTAGGCCAGACCGCATCAAAGTAGGCAAGAGAAGATTTCCAAAAAGAACTATCTTCTCTTGCCCATGAAAGTTTTCAGAAACTTAAAATTAGATGGACCCCTTTTTTCAATAGGCATGATTCGAGTACCCTTAAAAAACTAAGCAAAAGGGAAGACCTTGTCTTATCTACCGATAATGGTAAAGGCACTGTTATTTTAAATAAAATGATTATATTAACAAAATGCAAGATGTCTTGTCCGATAGCAACAAATTCCATAAAATAGGCCAAAAAGAATACAAAATAATCTTCAAAAATGAAGATAGAATTAATAGATTTTTAAGATCGCTCAAAGACAGGAAAGCAATAAGTCAAACTACCTATGAAGAACTCTTTGTTACTGGTTCGTCTTTTGGTATTATGTACGGATTGCCTAAGGTGCATAAGAACAATATCCCTATGAGACCCATCCTCTCCTCCTATACAAACGCCAAATTCAATAAAAATAGCCAAGTAAATTCCTTGGTTCCTTTGTTAGACCAATGCTTAACAACAAATACAAACTAAAACAACTCTTTAGAATTCAAACAGAGTATACTCAGCCAAGACTCTGACCTCGTCATGGCCAGCTTTGACGTTGAATCGCTTTTTACAAATGTTCCCGTTGATGAGACCATTGACTTTATACTAGAAACTATTTTTGTGAATGACGATGATGTTTTCCAAGGTTTTAACAAAGTTGACTTTAAGAAGCTTTTAGAATTGGCTGTGCGGGACACAGCCTTTGTTTTTAACGATGAAGTTTACGTTCAGGTAGACGGCGTCGGCATGGGCAACCCATTGAGCTGCACCTTTGCAGATATTTTTTATGTTCAAGTTTGAACAGCAACTACTGGACAATTGTCCTGCCTATTTTAAGCCACTATTTTACTGTAGATAGTGGACGACACATTCCTACTTTTTAGGGACCATCATCATTGCAACCTTTTCTTGGAATATGCAAAACGCATCACCCACTAATATAAAATTTACATTTGAGAAAGAGAATGATAATAGATTGCATTTTCTCGATACCTTGGTCATACGAGAGAATGATGGTTTCAGAACGGGAATTTTTCGTAAGGCCACATTTACAGGTTTGGGGCAAAATTTTTATAGTTCATGTTCTCTTAATTTTAAGCTTAATTCATTATCAACCCTAATTCACAGAGCTATTAGCCTTGACCTTCAAACTGGAGCTTGTTTCATAATGAAATTAATTTCTTGCAGGAATTCTTAGGACCAATTGTTACCCAACTGCCCGTTCTCTAGTTATGTCAGAAAAGCCCTACAGAAAATCTTCCAGCCACCAGCTCCAGTACATCTAGCTTCTAAATTAAAATATTATGTTAGCTTTCCATACACTTACGATACCTCATTTATACCGCATATGAGGAAGATAATGAACAAACATTTCCCAGCAGTTGATGTGAAATTCATCATAAGGAATCCAAAAACCTTAGGCGGATTCTTTCTTCGACACCAAGCAAAACTGCCTACTTGATAGCGGGTCTCGGCCTAGTTTTACTTGTATAATGCTGTTCGAGCAACGAACAGACTTACGTTGGAAGCACTCGCCGACTGCTCAAAGTACGATGTGACTCACACATAGGCATTAGTTACTGCACAGGGATGAAGCTTTCTAGTCCAGAGCTTTCAAGCATAAGAAACCATGCACAAATATGCAAATGCAGAATCAACTACGATGATTTTCAGATAATTTTATCCAGCCCTATGAAAAACCAACTCCCTATACTCGAATCCTTGGCCATTAAGCACCTCGTTCCAACATTGAATAACAACACTACAGCAGTTCCATTGTACATTGCTTAGACCGCACACCCTTATCTTCTTTCTTGGTTATCTCGACTCACCTCGCTCTGGCAGGCCTTTCAGCAACCGAACCAAGGGTTGTAAGGTTTGTATATATTTTTAATTTTTTTTTTTTTTCTCAACAATTTTTACTTAGTGTTTAATACATTGTGTGTTTTTAGTTATTTGATTTTTATATACAAATTCTATATACATATATGTTTTTTTTTCTCGTGCTTATTTGTATGTAACAATTTACGTTAATCTTGCGGGACAAGTTTGTAATTTATGTATTTTTGTTTTTTTATAGCCTTGAAAATGAGACAATAGTCTTGAAACGTTGGCACCAATAAAGCAACCCATGTATTGAGCTGTTTTGCCTTTTCACTACTATAGATAATATTATATATATATATTATATATATATATAATATATATCTTATATATATATTATATATTATATATATATATTATTATATATATATATATATATATACAGTGGTACCTCAAGATACGAAATTAATTCGTTCTGAGGCGGCCTTCGTATAATGAGTTTTTCGTATCTTGGAACACATTTTACATGTAACATGGCTAATCCGTTCCAAGCCCTCCAAAAACACATTAAATTTCATAATAAAGCTAAATTGACCTATAAACAATGAAATACTACAACAATTTGGACCATTCAATACCTAAATTAAGAATAAAAATCGAAAACCTGTAAATAAAGTATATTAGTGTACAAGAAATTATTACTGTAAACGTAAAATATGGAAGCTTACCTTTCGAGTGAGGCTATCTCCGATAGTGGCGGCAGAGGAGGAGGAGGACAAACGGCAGATAAGGTACGTACATACGTACACTTAACTTTATGAAAACACAAAAAATTTAAGGAAAGCCATAAAACTAAAATTACGAAACACCTTAACAAAACTGTAACACTTAACTTACAAAAAAATCTAGAAATTACGTAAACATTTTTTTTTTCTTTTTTTTTTTCTTTTTTTTTTTTTAACTTTTTTTTTTTACTTTTACTTAGGCTTTTTTTTTTTTTTTTTTTTTTTTACAGAATTTCAACTTCATCACCGCTTTCAACGTTCTGTTTTTCATCACTTGGTTCTTCCTTTTTGCTTTCAACTTTCTGTTTTTTATTTTTTTCACTTGGTTCTTCCTTTTTGCTTACTCCTGCTAAATGCTGAAGGCCTCTTTAAAAGATAACGATCCAAGGAAGATTGCTTCTGCCTACTTTTCACAATGTTCCTGAAACGACTCAAGCAAACGTCATCAAACTGCACAAGCATACGACCTGTGTGAGCCTTTTCGGGGTGTCTTTTTTCGATAAACAATTGCACTTTATGAAAAGCGCCTAGAATATCCTTAATTTTCTGCCGTTGTCATAGGCTCCTCCTCCTCTTCCTCGCCGCTGCTAGAGAACTCCTCTTGAACGACGTTAAGTTGCATGGCCTCCAACTCCTTCAGGTCATCCGTCGTAAGCTCCTCTTGGTGCTCCTCGAGAAGGTCATTGATGTCGTCCTCGTCGACGACCAGCCCCATGGACTTGCTGATTTCAACGATCTC
>NC_087217.1:30875800-30885800 GCF_015104395.2 Macrobrachium nipponense | reverse complement strand
ATATATATATATTTATATATGCCCTGAGGAAGTAGAAAAAATCAGATCATCAGAGAGAGATAAGAGAAGAAGGAAGAGACAGAGGATAATAGAGGAAGAAGACGCATGAGAGAGTGGGATTGGAAACAAGTCCAGTCGTCCACAGTCGGAGAGAGAGAGACAGAGAGATGTTCCGACGTTGAGCAACCCTTTAGAGAAGAAACGCCTTACAAGTGGGTTTGAGGAGTAACCTGCCCTTCGAGTGTCGAGAATAGGCATTGCTTTCTGCAGTACGAAGTCAAGAAGCCATATGAAGTTTTGCTGTCTCCTTTTGTGAAGCCGTCGCTTCGAGCACTGATTTTTGACAGCTGCAAAACTGGCATTACATCACTGTTTCCCCAGTTCACATATTGTAAGATTTTACTTTTGTTATGTAAATAGGAGAAACCATTCTTCATTTATCATTGTTAGTAAGCTTGTAAATAAAGTTCTGTTCGAGTTTCTTTCTATTTTCGTATTCCCAGTTTCAACTGTTGGTGTTGAATCCTTTTTTTTATTATAATAAAGAACCTGTAGCGGACCTTTGTGTCCGTAACAGGCGTTCAGCTACTCTTAGGAATTGTCATATCATTTGGGTTATCAGACTGGACATTGTTCCCCTTACAATGATTTTTATTTTTAAGTTGTCCAGGCAGTTTTCTGTGAACATCTGTGATGTGGAGTGGTAGCAAGGAGTGTTTGTGAGGTGTCTCAAAATGTCATTTTGCACGACAGCGATACGTCTCATGATCTCTCGAGTATAGTTCGTCCAGAGGGAACACCCATAGATACTGTAGCGATACAATCAGAAGAGCAGCAGTTTCATGTCTCGGTGACAGAAGGCAAACCTTCTTGCAGTTATGTTGCCAGTTGCATGTAGTTTACAACTCCTCTGTTCTATGTCAGCTGTATCTTTTAAGTTGTCCATGATAATATGACTCAAGTACGTACAGAAATTCGTGCACTTATTCCAGCAAATGATTTCCAAGGAAAATTTGTGGTTCTGCAATATGCTTAACCCTTAAACGCCTATTGGACGTATTTTACGTCTACATAAAAATTTTTTTTTTTTAAATTCGCGGAAAAATACTTAAATTTTTGTATCATGCGCCTTGGGAGATGCTGGGAGTTCACGGATCAAGGTGTTGTTTTGTTTACAATCATTATGCAGGTGCGCAAGCGCGAATTTCTTTCTTATCGCACTAAAAAGTATCAGTGACACACCTCTGAAATTATTTCGTCACATTGACATAATTTTTGCACCATTTTAAATTAGCCATTACATGGAGTATTATATATGAAAATGTGCACATTTTTATGTAGAATACAACATAAAAATACTCATAATTGTAGCTTTTATCAGTTTTGAAATATTTTCATATAAATAACGATAAGTGCCAAAATTTCAACCTTCAGTCAACTTTGACTCTACTGAAATGGACGAAAAACGCAATTGTAAGCTAAAACTCTTATATTTTAGTAATTTTCTATCATTTACCTTCATTTTGCAACAAATTGGAAGTCTCTAGCACAATATTTTGATTTATGGTGAATTTATGAAAAAAACTTTTTCCTTACGTCCGCGCGGTAACTTCCGAAAAAATCATAAATTTTTTCATCCGATTGTCGTAATGTTTGCACCATTTTAAATTAGCCGTTACATAAAGTTTTATTTATGAAAATATGAGCAATTTCATGTAGAATACAACTTAAAATAATTGAAGGTTGTAGCTTTTCTCATTTTCGAAATATTTGCATACAAATCATGATAAATAGAAAAAAAACCACGTTCGGTCAAATTTGACTCTACCGAAATGGTCAAAAAACGCAATTGTAAGCTAAAACTCTTACAGTCTAGTAATACTCAGTCATTTATCTTCATTTTGAAACAAATTCGAAGTCTCTAGCACAATATTTAGATTTATGGTGAATTTTAAAAAAAACTCCTTCCCTCCGTGCGCGGATTCTCCGCCGCAAAACTATGAAATGCGTACATCGCATTCTCAGAATATTTGCTCCATTTTATATTAGGCGTTTCATAGAGTTTTATATATGAAAATGTGTGCAATTTTATGTAGAATACAACAAAAAATAATTGAAGGTTGTAGCTTTTCTCATTTTTGAAATATTTGCATATAAAAAAATATATAAAAAATTGACATTCGGTCAACTTTAACTCGTCCGAAATGGTCAAAAACTGCAATTGTAAGCTAAAACTCTTACAGTATAGTAGTATTCAATCATTTATCTTCATTTTGAAACAAATTGGAAGTCTCTAGAAAAATATTTAGATTTATGGTGAATTTTTGAAAAAAACATTTTTTTACATCTGCACGTTATGAATTCATGCATCATTTTGTGATAATATTTTCTGTGTTGCTTTGATCGTTTTACAATGTGTTATATACCACAATGATTGCAATTTAGTGTAGAATACAACGACAACAAAATTAACTTCAGCTTTAACCGTTTTGCTCACAGCGCGATTTGAATACAATTATATATGAAATTTTTTTTTTTCGCGCTATCATATATCGCATTATTTATATATGATAATGATATTTTTTTTCATTTCTGATGGTTGCATACTAAACTTCAGGCAATGACAAAATAAGGAGACAAAAATGAACTCTTAATCTTGAAAACTAAGCGCACTGAAAAAAATATTTTTTCCTCTTCGGCGCTCACTCTGAGACCCCCTAGGCATACGGGAGATGATTTTTATTATACCCCTTAGGCATTTAAGGGTTAAGAGATCTCGGAAGCAGCGACATGCATATTGGCGGCAAGTGTCAGTGAGTTGTTGGAGACCTTGCACTGATGGGGAAATTAGAACCATATCATTGGCGTAACAGAGGTTGTTTATAGTTGTTTCACTGACAGTGCATCCGATTGGGAGTGAGTTCAGTTTAACATTCAGGGCACCTGTGTACAAGTACTATCCTACTTACAACCAAGTTTGGTTCTGACCCACTGGTTGTAAGTCAGAATGGATGTAAGTCGAACCTTAGAAAGTGGCCAACATACTGGGTAGGGTATACTATCAAACCTTTGCTATATAAAAGTGCCTACTTAGTATTGTAATGTAATGTACAATCATTATTTCAATCTTTTTACCATAATGTACTTCTACTAATACATTTTAATCATTTATGTAATAGTATATATTACGTACAATCAGGCATTGAGTTACAATGGGGTTAGGTTCTTGCATGCATGTCAGAAGTCGATTCTTACGTAAATTGGTTTGCAATTCAGTCTACAGTACAGTTAATACCAAATGATGCTGCAGATAGGGCAGGGTAACTCAAACTGATGCTGCCTGAGTGATGAGAGTTCTCATGCCTGAGTGATGAGAGTTCTCATGAGATGGCGCAGTGCCAAGTAACTCAATGGTCAACTGTCTGAAGTAAGGTTGTAAGTATGAGTGGTCGTATGTCGAGTAGGTTGTAAGTCGGATAGTAGTTGTACGTATTAGTTATGGTGAGAGAATGCCCCCTTGCCGAAGGCCGTTCAGGGAGCTGAAGGTGTACTACGATACATTACCCCATTTGGCACAGAATTGCTGTGTGGAGAACCAGAATATAAAGTGCCAATTAAATATAGAGGTGTGCCTCTTTTATGCAGCCTTAGGGAGAGCTTCAGGTAATTTGCTCTGTCAAATGCTTTTCTCACATCTACAAAATATAGGAAAACAGGAGAGGCTGATGATAGGTAATAGTTCAGCAATTCTTTCAGGATGTAGATGCAAGTGTCATTTGAGTGGTTTGCTTTAAATCTGAACTGGTTGTCCGTGGTGTGTAGAATGGGTAGAAGTCTCACCAGAAGAACCGACTCAAGTATCTTCAACGCGATCATTGTGATTGCAATCGGCCGGTAATTGCCAGGGTCAGCTGCATCCTTTAGCTTAGTTTTGATTAATGATATCAAGTGAACTAAGAGTAGGGATTCTGGAAGAAACTGGTGAATTATGCATGCATTGAATAGGGCAGCTAGCAAAATGTAAATTATCAGATGGCAGAATTTGAAAGCTTCTGTGGGAAGACCATAGCAGTCGAGCGATTTATTATTAGGTAGGCTGTTTATGGCATTGCTGATGTTACCTGGCATAATATGATCTACAAAATGAAATTGAATGTTATCAGCAAAGAGGCTATCTACATCCCTCCAGGAGTCTTGATTGTTTATGCAATTCAGGATATTGCTGAAGTGATCGCCCCACATACTTGCGATAGCCTTGTCACCGAGTGCTTCTCCTACTCTGTTATAGCTTTTTAGTTTTAGGATCTAGGGACTGGATATATTTCCCAAGACGGGGATAATCACGAGATTCTACATTTCTAGTCATTGCATCGGCTTTTAGTTGCTTTTTATTCAATCTGCAGTGCTTAAAAGCAAGTTTGAACTGTGCTCTCACCTGTCTCATTAGTAATGCAGAGTGTCCTTTCCTCAGGCTACCATTATGCCTAGTTCATGCACTTAAGGTTAACCTAGAAATCATGTCAGACATCTCAATAGGTCTGTTTTTTCCTACACTCTTGCAACAATTACCATAAGCTCAAACAAGTTTGACTACATTGTGTATCAGTAGGTGGAATTGATATTCTTGACCCATAGGCTCCACAGCAGCAAACCATGGGGCTTTCCAACAGGCAAGTATGCTAATTATTGCTGGGAAGGGTTTGACAATACTGCAACCATACCCAGCATGCTTAGAAAAGTCACCACAGAACTTCACCCTGAAAACATAAGTTCGCACTGAGTTTCTTGTTCTTTGCTACCAAACCTAAAGGTATTTGGAATAGAGTGAGGCCTTGAAACTAGTGGCTTGATCCTGGACAAAAAATATTTTTGGGTTGTTATTTAGAATCCAAGAGCTTTTCATCACATGTCAATTTCTTTATAAAGCTCCTTGAGGCTGAGATAGTAAAAAACAGGTTTTGACATTGGAAAAATCTATTTTTGGTAGTCACTGTTGAGTCTTCAAAACCCTCCCACTTCCCTGACAAAAAGATGTGAGTTTTGTCTTGGTTGGATTTTGGTCATATGCTGTTTTGACGTAGTAGGAAACTGGGTATGTTAGCATTTGCTGAGGATAATGGAAAGTACCATCTTATCCTGAGTCCATTTATACTCTATCACATGTTATAATATTTACCATTATGACATAATACCCGGCCATACAACTAATTAAGAGAAATTTTTAACATCAGTCTGGTCATCATGAAGCTCTGGATAGACCATGGAAAGGTAACTCCTTGAGGACTCAACAGTGACTACCAAAAATAGTTTTTTCCTATCATCATGAAAAAATGAAATTTTTGGGGAAACCCTTACTTCTTAATACTAGTTTCCAATCCCCAGTCTTGTTTGTTTCTTGCAGTGCAGGGTTGAGATAATAAATAAGGAAACTGTCAGCTGGCTGAGACTGCGGTATCCAGCTAATATGTAATGCATTAGTATTTCCTTTTTTTGGAAGGGGGACTGAGACATTGTGGAAAGTTTCATAGCATTTGTAAAGTCTTAGCTTTAAGTACGTAATGGTTTTGTATGAGAATTTTTTGAGTGGATGAAAAAAAATTTTGTTTGCATATGTGTATTGTCTCATTATAACCCTTTTTTCCATAAGAATTTCCTCATTTTGGCATGGAAACTTTTTTGTTAATTTCAGGAGTGTTTTTCTCTCTTGGCGGATTGGCTTCTTGGCATAGTCGCTTAATTTCCCGTGGAGAGACAAGCATTGAATCCCACATCAACAAAAAGGAAATGGAACGCCTTGCAAAAATTAACCAGGTTTGTTTGCTGTTCTAAATTTGAGATAATTTATATATAAACTGCATGTAGTCTTTGCATTTCCTTGCATTTCTTTTTTTTTTTCATGTGGAGTGATGTATTGTTAGTTACATAGAAGAATTTGCTGAAGTTAAACATTAAAGGCATTCCTTCTTTGATGGACTTGGCAGTTTGTCTCAAAGAACACACTTCTCTAATTTCAGACTGCATTTGTTGAATTATGATACAGAGATTATATAAAGAAGATGGCTGGACTGTCTTAACAAAAATGTATCTTTTTATTTTTTGAGTAGCAAATCATAATTTGGATTCAGACTTATGCAGCTTTGGGCTTGCTCATCACATTTGTGCAGTACTTTATTTTCTGATGATACTCTTAAGCATTTGTCATTTCTCCTGTTGGAAGTAAGGTACAATCTAGGTTATCAGTCATCTCCTAAGATTTTGCTTATTCACTGTTTTATTTCAGATATATCAAAATCCATATGACTTTGGAGCAAAGGAAAATTGGAGAATATTCCTTGGAATGGTGAATGGCAGGTAAGCTTTAGTGAATAGTAGCCACAGTTAATACCTCAGCTATCACTATTATCTTGAAAATTGGGGTATGGTAAAATGGATTACACAATTCTGTAAAGAATTTGAATATTCATGTCTTCAGTTTTCTTCCTGAATGCTATTTAAAGATATATTGATTTTTCACAGTGATTCTATGTTAGTGCTGCTAGGTATGCTGCCTGAAAGTTTTGTATCAAATATTATACTTTATACTGTATTGTAACTCACACCTTCGAGAGGAGGTGTAAGGAACTTTTATTATTGTTTGTAGTCCCTGTTACCAATGTAAAGATGTTTATTATTGTTATCTTAGTAATGTTTGTTATAGTAACGTTTTGTTGCTTCTCCTTATTTGGATTAGTTTTATATTTCCTTATTAGTTGCTTTATCATTTCTTGCTTTGTTTGTTGTTAGTTGTTAGAGTCTCAGGAGGCTTAGGAAGATACAGTGTAGTTTTTGTACTTCATTAACACTAGTAAAAGAATACAGTATATACAAGTTAAGTATTATGAGTACGAATCGAAGTATAAGCCTTTCTTGAATCTTCTTAACCTGCAACTGGTAAGGCTCTCGACCTTACTCTCCTAAGGCTCTCGGCTATTCTCTATCTTCTGTCTCTTCAAGCTTGCCTTCTCAAAGGTTCTTCAAAGGAAACTGTCCATCCCACCAGTAGGCGGACAATTGCTTCTGTTCTACCTTGTAGTCATCATTATTGGGTGAAGATTATATAACAACATCCCTTGGGTGTGATTAACCCTTAAACGCCGACTGGACGTATTTTACGTCGTCATTTTTTGTCTCTCGGGTGCCGACTGGACGTATTTTACGTCAACATACAAAAGTTTTTTTAAAAATTGGCGGAAAAATACTTTTAGGCCTACCAGTGGAAACCTCTTGAATAACGCACCTTGGGGAATGCTGGGAGTTCACGGATCAAGGTGTTGTTTTGTTTACAATCGTTACGCAGGCGCGCAAGTGTGAATTTCTTTCTTGCCGCACTAAAAAGTATCTGTGACACATCTCAGAAATTATTTCGTTACTTTGACATAATTTTTGTACCATTTTAAATTAGCCGTTACATGGAGTATTATATATGAAAATGTGCACATTTTTATGTAGAATACAACCAAAAAATACTCATGATTGTAGCTTTTATCAGTTTTGAAATATTTTCATATAAATAACAATGAGTGCCAAAATTTCAAACTTCGGTCAACTTTGACTCTACCGAAATGGTCGAAAAACGCAATTGTAAGCTAACACTCTTATATTTTAGTAATATTCAATCCTTTACCTTAATTTTGCAACAAATTGGAAGTCTCTAGCACAATATTTCGATTTATGGTGAATTTATGAAAAAACTTTTTCCTTACGTCCGCGCGGTAACTTCCGAAAAAATCATACGTACATGCGATTGTGGTAATGTTTGCACCATTTTAAAATTAGCCGTTACATAAAGTTTTATATATGGAAATGTGTGCAATTTCATGCACAATACAACTAAAAACAACCCATGGTTGTAGCTTTTATCAATTTTGAAATATTTTCATATAAAAAATAATAAGTGACAAATGTTCAACCTTCGGTCAACTTTGACTCTACCGAAATGGTCGAAAAACGCAATTGTAAGCTAAAACGCTTATACGTATTCTAGTAATATTCAATCATTTACCTTCATTTTTCAACAAATTGGAAGTCTCTAGCACAATATTTCGATTTATGGTGAATTTATGAAAAAAATAACATTTTCTTTACGTCCGCGCGGTAACTCTTCCAAAAAAATCATACATGCGATTGTCGTAATGTTTGCACCATTTTAAATTAGACGTTACATAAAGTTTTATATATGAAAATGTGCGCAATTTCATGTAGAATACAACTTAAAATAATTGAAGGTTGTAGCTTTTCTCATTTTTGAAATATTTGCATATAAGTCACGATAAATAGAAAAAAAAAACCATGTTCGGGTCAACTTTGACTCTACCGAAATGGTCGAAAAAACGCAATTGTAAGCTAAAACTCTTACAGTCTAGTAATATTCAGTCATTTATCTTCCTCTTGAAACAAATTCGAAGTCTCTAGCACAATATTTAGATTTATGGTGAATTTAAAAAAAAACTTTGCTTCCCTCCGCGCGTGGATTCTCCGCCACAAATCTCCGAAATGCGTACGTCCCATTCTTGGAATATTTGCTCCATTTCATATTAGGCATTTCATAGAGTTTTATATATGAAAATGTGCGCAATTTCATGTAGAATAAAACAAAAAATATTTGAAGGTTGTAGTTTTTCTAATTTCCGAAATAATTGCATATAAATAATATATATATAAAAAAATTTGACATTCGGTCAACTTTAACTCATCAGATATGGTCGAAAACTGCAATTGTAAGCTAATACTCTTACAGTATAGTAAGATTCAATCTTTTGTCTTCATTTTGACAAGGAAATTGGAAGTCCTCTTTTAGGACCAATATTTAGATTTATGGTGAATTTTTAAAAAAAAATTTTCTTTTGAACGTCCATGAAGCCATTAGCGAATTCATGCATTATTTTGTTTGTAATATTTTCTCTGTGTTGCTTTTATCATTTTACAATGTGTTATATACCAAAAGGATTGCAAATTAGTGTACATTACAATGAAAAAAAGTAACTTGTTACCTTTAACCGTTTTGCGCACAGCGCGATTTTGAATACAATTATATATAAAATTTTGTTTTTGCACTATCTTATATCGCATTATTTATATATGATAATGATAATTTTTTTCATTTCTGATGGTTGCATACTAAACTTCAGCCAATGACAAAAAAAGGAGCCAAAAATGAACTCTTAATCTTGAAAACTAAGCGTGCTGTGATTTTTTGAAAGAAATATTTTTTCTGCTTCCGCGCTCACTCTGAAACACCTCCGGCACACGGGAGACAATTTTTATTTTACCGCTTCGGCGTTTAAGGGTTAATTAACTTAATTCCTCCTTTGTGGGTGGGACTACTGACATCACCGGAAGTCTTCAGGGCCCGGCAAAAGTTGAAAGGTCAGGTCACAGGTGAGACAGGTAGGCAGTTTTTAATGGTTGCGTTTAGATTATTCTGGCACCTGTGTTTTGACTACATACTCACGACACTTCCTAATTGTTACTCTCTCTCTCTCTCTCTCTCTCTCTCTCTCTCTCTCTCTCTCTCTCTGTCTATCATTTGTCTATTAATGGTTCTCTCATTTCTTTTTCACTCTTTTGTATTTATGCTATTCCTAGTTAACATTCTCCTAGCTATCATTACGTAAGTAACATAATTTTCTGGAATGCTTAACCCTTAATGGACAGATTGATCCTCAGGAGTAGTAATAACAGGTTTGGGGTGGTGGATGGATTGGTTCTGTAGTTAAACAATATTACACACCATCGATTTGGAAAGAATCAGGCAGGGAAGAGGTGTCAATATTTTTATAGCCCATAAATTCACTTATGGCAATTTTCATACTGACTAAGATCATGAGTGTGGGCATCTCAGGACTTCAGTAGTGCTTGTGACTTGAAGGGGGAATGTTCTGCGTCTCTCACTTGACATCTTTTTGTAAATTTGCTCGTAAATATACCAAGGGGTTGTTGCTGTTGTTGTTTGTTCTTTGTC
>NC_087217.1:30863300-30870800 GCF_015104395.2 Macrobrachium nipponense | reverse complement strand
ATTCCCTTACTCTTGTCTTTTTGTACTAAGGATGTTCTTCCTGTGGTCATCCATTTGGGTGCATGGTGATTTGAGATACAATGCTGGAGTTGTTCTGCTATTCGTGGGTGTAGGGCCTTGAAGTTTTTGAGCCAGTATCCATGGACTTCATCGGGACCTGGGGCTTTCCAGTTTGGCATTTTTCTTTAGTTGGTGTCTGACTGTGTCTGTCGTGATCTCGGTGAATCTTTGTTTTATTCTCCCTGTTTCTTCTTCCTTGACTTCCTGGAGCCATGTTGCATGTTTGTTGTGTGATACCGGATTACTCCATATGTTTTCCCAGAGTCTCTTACTTGGTTTAGCTTCAGGAATTTGGCTGGGTGGTTTGTCTTTCCCCTCTTAGTTGGCTGTATAGTATTTTCTGGTTGGTTGCCGGAATAGTTTGTTCTGTTGGTATCCCTTTATTCCTGTTCATGTACCGTTGGATCTTATGTGCTTTGGCCTTAAGCCTCTGTTTTACATCTTCTATTGTGTTGTTTAGTCCCCTCTCTTGTACTTTGTATTTC
The DNA here is from genome assembly GCF_015104395.2 of Macrobrachium nipponense. Taxonomy (NCBI): domain Eukaryota; kingdom Metazoa; phylum Arthropoda; class Malacostraca; order Decapoda; family Palaemonidae; genus Macrobrachium; species Macrobrachium nipponense. The sequence goes on along the minus strand of NC_087217.1, from coordinate 30,870,255 downwards.
TCGTTGAGTTCTCCCTTGTTTTCTTGCTTCTTAGCCTTTTTTCCGCCATCTCTTTCAGTTACTCAAGTCAGATCTCATCACCATGATTTGCTTTTTCCAGGCGCCTTTTCGAAGGAGGTTGCTGTTTTGGTTTCTGTTGGGTTGGTTGTGCTGGTGGTGTTGGTGTTCGAATCCCCATCAGTTCTGCTACTAATCTTGCTCCTGCATGTACCAAGTTATTTGTTTCTGTGATACTGGTGGTGTGTATTATGCCCATTATTTCATTGACCTCACTTGTTTTATCCCTTAATTTCTTGGTGTTGTAGGGTTTCATGGAGGGGATCTTTGTTCTCTCTGTATCTGGCTCCATCCATTGTCAATCTTTTTTCTACCCACCCCTTCCGTCCTCTCTGTTACTTCGTCGGTGTTTCTTTGTGTGTCGTTGTTTGATACCTCATCCTCCCTGTCGTCTTCTGTGGGCATCGTCTCTCAGTTCGTCTTCGTGTAATTCGTTGTCGTGTGACATTTCCCTTTTCAGTTCTTCTCTTTCTGTTGGGGAGAGCCAGTTGTTTTTCTTTATGTTCCTTACTTGGTCTGCCAGCCTCTGCTCTGTTTGACCAATCCTCTTCTATATCCTCTCTCCGTCGGGTTGCTTCTGATGTAGCATCTCCATATTTCCTTATTTTCTTCTCTTGTCCATTTCTTCCTTTTAGCTTCTGTAGCTCCAATCTCAGGCTGTTGATTACTTTCGTTGTGGTGATTCAGTTTGCTGGATGACGACCTCCAAGTACTTGACCGTCTTCCCCTTCAATTGGGTTGAATACCTGGTTGCCGGACGAAGCTCCTCTGTTGCCAGAGGTTCCATTTACGTCGTTGTCGTTTATTCCTTCATTTCTTTCCATCATTGCTGAGTTTTGCTATTTAACCCATAGCTGGACCCTACCCCATCAGGGATAGGTACTCATTTACAGCTGAGTAGACTGAAGAAATTATGGTAAAGATCCTTTCCCAAGGAGAGTGGTCACCCATCCAACGACTGACCAGCCCCAATGTTGCTTAACTTGACTTAAGTCCATTGAGGACCTAACCCACTCCTCCAAGCACCACATATTATTATTATTATTATTATTATTATTATTATTATTATTATTATTATTATTCATTATTATTATATTATTATTATTATTATTATTATTATTTGAAAGTATTAAAAACAAATAGTACAAGTACATAAAAAATCTTGAGTCTCAGTAAATGAGAGAGAGGAGAGAGAGAGAGAGAGAGAGAGAGAGAGAGAGAGAGAGGGGGGGGGAAAATTTCAGGACCACGTGATTGCAACACTGCAGCTCTTCCCCCAGCTCTTCCCCCTCCTGGCTGTCACAGAACTTGATATATCTGACAGTTTTAGTACCTGGATCTCGAGGAAAGGTTATTGGAAGTTACTTGAAGAAGACTGGGATTTCCTTCATTCTTCCATAATTTTTTAAATATAAGCTAAAATCTTACTAATTCACTATGGTATTTTCTTTAATGAATTGATATTATTGCTGTATAAATTAATATTAATATTTGAAAATAGTAAATCATTTATTTATCATACAAAAAAACATACATTTTTGTAGTAGAGAGAGAGAGAGAGAGAGAGAGAGAGAGAGAGAGAGAGAGAGAGAGAGAGAGAGAGAGAGAGAATCATTATTTTTATTATGTGATATCATTTCAACTTATTAAACTTACTAATACAGTATTAATCAAAAATTAATATTTGAAAATTAGTAAATCATTTATTTGTATTATAAAAATGTATTTAGTCATGAAATAAAGATCAAAATACACTAATTAGTGATTATTTTCGTCGGAAAATACAAAGAGAGAGAAACTGTGCTAAACTATAAAGGATTCTTATCATAGTATGAATTTTTTAAAAGCGTCGTAAACTCGGAGCGTCGGAAGCGTCAGCGTCGTAACCTCGGAACAAGCGTCGTAACCCAGGGTGGATTTTTCAATGAATATTTAAGAAAAAGCGTCGTAACCTCGGAACGTCGTAAGCCAGACCCGTCGTAACCCGGGGACCGCCTGTACTCATTTCAAATAATTATTAGGTAACCATTAACTATAAAAAAAAAAAAACCTCCTAACTTCCAAACATTCAGCACTTACGAGTATCGAACGATCGCCAAGCAATCACTTTTCCTAGTACACAGTAAGCCATAAATTTTCATTATCTCTCTTCAACTACTGAAACTACCAAACAGTATAATAACCATTCATTTCTATTCTTTATTCTATCTTTACCTAATGTTTTTTTTTTATTAAATGTATTGCATGAATAAGTTTTTCAATTTACAGCATCCTTTTACCAATAGAATACTTAAAGCACAAGGGGTAGATGCTGACCAATAGGAGAGCAGGATCTTATGGGGTGACTAGCATCAGGAACCAATGGGAGAGTGGGAGGATGGTGGCGAGTTTACTCAGTTGGCGGCGCGGGAGTTTTAAAATTGTTCTCGGTGGTCCGGGCGAATCTCGGGACTTTACAGCAACAATCTTTCGTAACTTGAGCAATTTTCGTGTGTAGAGCCGTAAAATTTTTTGTATTTGCTTTCGCATCTCGAGTTTTTCGTAAGTTGAGCCTTTCGTATGTCGAGGCACCACTGTATTTACCGGTCCAGTAAGGGTTAATATATGTGAACTGAATTATTTAAAATAAGTTATGCTTTGGTTTTGGCATTTTTCTGATAAGTCAAAAAGACCAAAAGTTTTCCCTGTATTATTTTCTAAATGCTATAGTATAATTATGTGAGGAGTTGACCATTAGGTTAGAAGACTAATCACTGTTTGGTGAAACAAGAGGCTTAACAAATAACTTCACTGTGGCTTGTCTTATCCTAGTCCAGTGGTTATAACAATCACATCACCAACCTGAGATCCCTGGTTCAATCTCTGAGCAAAGAGAAATAGCTTAGGCTTATCCCAGTAAATTTCCTTTGATTTGTACCTCTATTGCCCAAAGCCATAAATTATGTATACCTGTAGCTAGTCATTTATGGTGGGTTATAGCCATCACTTTACAATTGGCCTTGGGTGTGTCAGCTCTGTTTGCAGACATACCTAAAAAAAAAAAAAGAAAAGAAAGCTGCCACCCACCCATACATCCAGGGTCCCTTGTCCTTCTGTTATGGAAAATTCTGCTTTTGGAACTGTTGGGGGATGGCGGTGGACATCATGCCACTCCACCTGCAAAAGTGGAGTACCTGATGTGGCTGAGTGGGAGAAAACATTCTATCAAACCTTCCCCTTGGTGCTGGGTCTACTCTCAATGTACTGATGACTTGTAAATGTATCTTCATGTAGGAGCCCTTAGCATGGTGAGGGGGCTCTTGAAACCCTGGAATTCATTCCTGGGTATGAATCCAGGAAGACTATATTTATTGTTACCTATTAATTTGGATTCAGTCTTGTGGAAATGGTCATTTTTAGTAAAAATTATTTGACTTGATAAATAGGAAAAGGTGTCATAGTTGGGATAGGATTTTATAGCTGAAACTAATATCTGTACAGGTATACATTGAGCTTTGACAGGCTCAGGTTCTTCTATACATTTCAGAAGTTGAATTTTGACAGAAATTGATTTGCAATTAGTTTCGAGTACTGTATAATGTACTGTATAGGGTACCTACAGTCTACCATGGTTCATCACCCATGAGTATATTTTTTATACAGTGACTCTCTTATCATTCTTTATAATATAATTATATTCATTTGTTTTACTTAGAATTTAGTAAATTTGCTCTTGTTCCTGTACAAATACAAACCTGAAGGTCTTTGCACAAGGATTTAGCTTGCAGTTACAAGATGGAACTGACATTTAACTTTCGGTAAGGTCGTTAAGTGCCAATGGTAGGGGAAAAGCCCTGCCCACTCACTGGTCTACACTCCACTTTGCTTTCGATTGCTGTTGTGTGATGATGTCTTTCGACGTTTCTCTGCTTGACTGTTGTTTGCTTTATATTTTATGTTTTTTATTGAAATATTTTTTGTGTGATTGTTGCTTGTTATATACATATACAAACTCCTCAATCACTTTGGCACCTTTTAGAGAGGAAACTGCAAGGTATAGGCACTGTTCAGGGAGGGCACTCCATGTATTTGGTTTCTCTCTGTTTTGAGGTTGATCCTCACTTACTTATTGTATGTCACACTGCTTTCACATTGATCCTCACTTTCTTATTGTATGTCACTCTGTAACATGATCGTAAATGAACAATCTAATCTGACTTCTTTTTTGGGTATTTTGGAGACCTAGGGCCTTAGAGAGTTATGTGCCTCTCTAGGCCTCTCAGGAGAGCAAGTTTCTTGGGATTTTTTTTATTACTCATCAATTATGAGGGGCTTGCCAGTATCTGCTTGGACCAAGCCCATGGTGACTTACTGGCCACAGTTTTTGCTAGCTGTAGGACTGCTTCTACTTCCTTGGTAAACCCTTATCCAGTATCTGAATTGTGTTCCCAGGTGCTGCTGTGTACATAATCTCTGGGTGATGTTCTCTACTTGCTGTCGTTGAAGGCTGCGCCCTGCAAAGTCAAGAGGAGAAGGAAGTGTCACCATTGTCGTTGCCTTTGTCTTTCTTATCGAGTGCTGTTACTTTCTCGCCCTCTTCTAAAGCTAGCATGTGAAGAAAGAGGAAGGTTGCCTTATTCTCCTGTGGGAAGTCTCGTAGAGCTTCCAGTGGCTAGCCTTCCTTTTGCAGAGAGGGCTGACAATCTCTTGGTAGTGTGAGTACAGCTACTCCCATTTCATAGTGCATGGGTGGAACTACTACTTGGGGTTCTCTGAAACCCCAGTGTATCAGTACTAGCCCTAGTAGCTGGCCTACCCATACCTCCAGAACTTGGCCTGGTTAGCATGCTTGTATGGGGTACCAGTACCAGGCCTAGCCACTGCCAGAGTTCAAGGGTACCACAACCATCCCTGGTAGGCCACCTACCCGAGCTTTTGGTATTAGACCTGATCTCTCGCTAGTGGTACCACGATACCTCTGCTCCCAGGGTTCTTCAGACCCCTGGTGTACTGGTACCAGCACTGATAGGCCACCTAACCGTGCTATTGGTACCAGTCCTATTCTCTCACTAATAGTATACCTGCTCTCATTGTCAACTGCAGAGGTATTACTAATAATACCCGAGGTTCTTTGGACCCCTGGTGTACCTACCAGGCTCAGTGGCTCAATTGCAGGCCAACAGTATTGGCCCATCTACAAGGATTGGCAAGGGTCTCTGGTCTACAGACCCAGTCCCAGTTTCTGGTACAAGCCAGTGAGAAAAGGTGAACAGAGAGCATGAAGGTGCTCCCTCATGAGACTTCACCCCCTCCCTCTCTTGATGATAGTGGCCCAGGGGTCCCGGGATGTTGGCCCATTTGCTTGGTTAAGGCAAGAAGAGGTCCCTGTTCAGTCGTCTTCTCTTTTAGAAGCCTCTACTTCAAGTAGACTGAAATATGCTCATAGGACAGACCCAGCTTCATGTTTTCTCAGAGAGCTCATTGCCATCTAATAGGTTGACTGGGACCTGACTCATCTGTGTCCTGATCTGCCTCTAGAATGTCTCCTTGTGTGTCCTCTCACAGGCCAAGGCAATGGCACCAGAATTGAATGCCAGGATTGAATGCCAGGGCAGAATTCCAGTCAATATTGAACATTGATCTTGGGGGTCCTGTCATTGGCCAAGATTGTTTTATCCGGGGAGAATGCAGCCTTCAAGAGACTGTTCCTATGGGAAGTAGGGATATTATCTACCTCCTCCACCAGACAGCAAACCTGTGGTAGGATGAAACAATGCACAATTTAAAATTTCTAGTTTTTTGGGTTTTTAATTGGCTTTTTCACTCAGGATAGGACCAGTTCTGGGATTTCTCTTCTTTGCTTGAGGGAGGGGGAGGCCATGGTGGACAGGATTCAGCTTGTTCACCCCTGTCCACCAGGTAGTGGCTAAGTCCTTCAGGTCTTTGGATGGCACTGCAGCTCAACCCTCGGGCCAGGCTGCCCTTCCTTTTCAGTAAGAAAAAGTCCCTGGCTTCATCAACCCCTATAGAGGTACCATGACTACTTTTACCCCGGTTGAAGATAGAGGATACTGAAGTGCAGCGTTTCTCAATTGCTCCCAATGGGGATTGGTGCCTGTCGAGCCATTGGGCAAACTTGCAGTGACATGGTGCAGAAGCATGGGTAACAGATACCTATCAGATAGGGTATCCTTGCCAGAGGCAAGCATAGTGGCTATTATATTTGAATAGAATTCTTTAAAATCTCTCCTGTGGTGGTCATTTCTACATTTTGGGTTAGTGCAAAGTAAGGCGTCCACCACTTGAACTATTGACTGCAACCTATTTTTCATGGTCACCCTAAAGGATTTGGTTTTCTGTTGGTTTTTAAGCTCCAGGTTCACAGCAGGAAGGCAACCAGTTAGGGGTTCACGGAAGGGAGGGTTTGGGTATTAAATGACACCTGCAAGGGGATGTAATTATGGCCTGTTGCAAAATCATAGGGAATTTTGCAGGTCACAATTGATTCATGAAGGTGCGAAGATGTGATGCAATAGTCCAGCCAAGAGATTGTAATTGGAAAGCGGGACAGAAGCGAGGTAAAACTTTTTATAAAATTTGTTGGATAAGAATTAAGGTCCCCAATTATACAAATATGATCAGAGTAGAGTTGTGAATAATGCTGTGTGACTCACCTAGGATAGTGCAGTATTGATCAAAGTTATTCTTTTCCCAGTGCATGTAAACATTAATTATTAGGATCTTAGAGTCCCCTACCATCACTTGAAGACCCCAGCATATATCACTCCTACTGGCAATCACAATATTGTCTAAAGATTTGTGCCACAGGAAAGAAAGGCCTCTCGCTTGGGTGGCTGGCCACGATGTGGTCTGTAACTTGTATCAGTGAGGGTCGAGAAAGCTCTGAAATCTTCATGCA